>NC_033639.1:6511311-6567965 GCF_001540865.1 Ananas comosus
AGTAGCCTCCTTATGGGATATGTTGTCGAAAATAGTTGGGAACTGGGTGCGAAGCGAGGTCTCTCCTGTCCAGATGTCCATCCAGAATCTAGTGGCATTGCCGTCATCTAAAGTGTAGGTTGTACCACATTTGAACACATCGCGGCAGCGCAGGACACTCCTCCACCGTTGCGAGTAGGGAACGAAGGCATTGCCCTCGTGTAGCGGCTATCTTCTGCTGTAATAAAGAGTTCTGATCAACTTGGTCCAGGCTAGCTTGTCATCGGTAAAGAACCGCCACCACCATTTGGATAGGATTGCTATGTTCATAGATTCAAGGTCTTTGATCCCCAGGCCCCCCTCTTTTTTGCTAATGCAGATTGTTTTCCAGTTAACTAAGCAAGCCCTCTCCGTTGATTTTGTTACATCCTTTCCAAAAGAAGGCCCTGCACAGGGCCTCGATGCTCTGAATAACCCATGGGGGGACCTTAAAGACGGTAAAGTAGTGCAGAGGCAAGTTCGTTAGGAGCATCAGATTTCGACGAGACTTGGTTCGTTGGATTCGGGACTTCGAGAGGAATCCACGAAGCCCTTGCTGGTTTTGGTGGAGGTTTTCTTGGTCGGAATTATTCTCTTCTCTGCTGCTGTTTTTGAGGCAGAATCAGTGCTCATTTTCGGATTTTACGTGTAGAGTTTGGCGGGAGCGTGATTTCTGGCCTTTGGAGGTTTGCGGATTGATCCAGCAGGGTGTTCCTTTGCTTCGGGACGTCCTCGCTGCTGGGGATTAGCGACTAAGGTGGGTTAATCATCGGCTTATACTCCTAAGTGCGCAATAGTCAACATGTGTAATTTCAGATTTTGTATAGTTTACTTTAGCTCGAATTCATATGATTAATTTTGAATTACAAACTACATATGGAGCATGGTAATAAAATTAAGTAATTATAACATGTTACTTGAATTTACTTAGTAAATAACTAACAGATTTGATCCGTCACCTTGTCAACTATCCTATTTCCCTGGCCATTATTATAGTATAGAATAAATATATTTTTTTTTTTTTGTATCATTCGCATAGCTGGGCGATGGAAACCCTAGGTAGTTCTAGATCATTTACGCTCATGGCTGGATAGTCGAGTCTATATATTTTAACAGTATGGATAGAACTGTTTCGACTGTTGTTCCGTCGGGATTGACGTGGGACCCCGTTTTGCCGTTTGCAATCAGAGTGTGCCAAGCAACGTGACTTGATGTTATTAGACATTTGACCCAGTTACTTTGCTTTAGCGCTCTGCGTATGATTGATCTCGACAAAGACACGCTTGCATATTGTTGGTATCGCCTACCGAATACCGACTCCGGAGTCTGTTTGTGCGCTTCGCGTTGTGTCTGCTCCTTAGTTGGACTTGCCTCTCACGGACTTTTAGTGTTGGAGGGTAGCTTACTTGGCAGCTGGAGCATGTGTGTTCAAGTCCCTAAGTGAATTGGTATGTTTAACCGTTTTTAAATGGCAGTATAGGCAGATAGTGAGTGAGTGTAAGCTGATAGTCTTTTCATACTTTTCCCTACTATCTTGCTACCCCTGTACGACTTAGTAGTGACGTATGTTTTAGGCGGCACCCACCTATGGGATACCTGTTTTTACAGTAGTTCTCACGCTTCTGATTGTTCCCCTGCTGTTTTTGTAGTTTAGTGTATGTGTGAGCCATCGTCGTCGACTGCCGTGCCGACCAGGAAACAGAGGCAATGCTCGATGAGTTTAGAGCATCCCTCGATTCTGACTAAGAGGCCCCTACAGCAGGTAGATATTTGGTGAGTTTATTACCCATAGTAGATTAACTCGCCATATGCGAGTACTCGTTACTTTAAGTTTTGGACTATGTAATTTAACTCAGTTTGTTTAGCTTCTATTTATTAAACAGCTCTAATATGCTACTGGTTGATGTATCGGTATATCTATAACAGAAAATACACTGTCGCTTATTCGTAACAGGAAAAATTCTTTGTATAGGCGGATTTGTCGATCGGCCCGGAAACGTAAATCCGGGGCAGGAACATCAATTAGTATCGATATCCGAAATATATCCGAATTCAACACCCGAATAAAATTATATAATATATTATATATATATAATATATATATATATATATAATATATAATATATAATTATATATATATATATATATATGATACAAATTTATTGTGTTTATTTATACAATATAAAAATATTTAATAATTTTATGCCTTATATCTTCATACCAACCCAGCGGTTTTAAAATCTATTACCGTTGGATGAAAATTAAGAATAAATTATTAAATATGTTATATATTTATAATAGACAAAATAAATTACTGTGTAATATATATTATTATAATATTATATATTATATAATATATATTAATAATAATATATAATTTATTCGGGTTTGGATTCGGATAATATTTCGAATATCCATATCTATTGACATCCCTACTTCTTATTCCACTTTTCAATATACAAAAAATACGTAAGAAACACAGTGAACCATTCACCGTGTTTAGACACGGTGAATGATTCACCGTGTTCAACTTAATACCCTGGCTCCAGCCCTGCCCGCGTGGCGCTGACGTAGCGCCTGCGTGGCAAAGACAGGACCATTTTTGCAATTTTAATTTTGATAGGGCTATTTTTAAAATAAAAATTACTCAAGGGGCTATTTGCAAAAAAAGCCCTAAAAAAAAACTATAAGAGTAACACAATAGCCAACCGAATGAGTTTGAAATACCAGAAGGTCCCGAACTTGCATAGACCTGCCATGTATATAGAATTTCTGTCTCAGCAGATAAAATTTTTCCTATACATGCACAGTGTTGAGCATTGAACATTACAACCAAATATTCAAATTGCAACGAAGAAGCAATACTTTCATCCACATTGATGTTTCAGCCAAATCTAACCAGGACAGGCCACCCAAAGCATCAAAAATCACCGTAAATGCCACCGGGGGCAGCACACGCATGTGGTTTAGCCCCGCTTTGGTTTCGATCCCTTAAACAGCACTCAAAATTGCCGTGGAACACATTCCGAGCCAGTAAGAAGCCGACCAAAGAGGTCTGACCAAGAATCGAGGGGAATTGAGCCCAATCAACACATCAAACGACCGAACTACACAACGATTACAACTATGCAACAAACCGATCCATCGGTACTATGCAACAAATTGATAACGTAAAGCAGGTAAGAAGGGCGGGAATTGTTGCCCCAGATCACCTTGGATCTAATCCGGGAGTGCATAGTTGACAAGGGAAGAGGGCTGGTGCGAAGGCTCAAAGGCTCGAGTGCGAAGGATCCAAAGGTGGACGAAACTGTGTCGCGATCGACGCAGAAATTTTGCTGCTGCAGATTTGCAACCTCGGCTGCAAGCGTACTGCCAGCAGCAGCTTCAGCTCAGCCGAGGACAATGAGAGCAGCAGCACATTCAGTGGGGGAGAGGGGACGGCAACGGGATGAGGCGGAGAAACTCCCGCTATTGTGATCTGAAGAAAGGACTTCCCAAAGGCCGCACCCCGGCGTGACAGCAATGAAATCGTCCAACAACGCAGTTGCAGCAGAGGGAGGGTAATCAATGAAATCGTCCAACAACGCGGTTGCAGCAGAGGGAGGGTAATCGTATATCATATCATGGAAAGATGGCCATCATGGACCTGAGGGAAATCCATCAGCATAGTTGGCCAGCAGCAAGGAGGAGGCACGAGGAGAGAGAAACCATCTGTGTTGAGAGGCAGATGATCCGAGGGGGTTTAAGTGATTGGTTCAGGTTTGGGCAGCGATTTGGGTTGAACCCGATCTGAATTCAGGGATCTGGGTCGTGACAAATTGTGTGACGACCCTTGAAGAAGTCCTCCCTCACGATGTCTCACAATCCAGCCCCTCACTTTCCGGAACAAAAGCACAAAAACCTGAATCTAAGTTGAGTTTCTGCAGCAGTCCAGGAGACTGCACGTGAAGGGTCAACTTCAAGCTGCCAAACTGGCCTTATAGCTCCTTTCAGGCCAACTTGCCAAGATGATTGTTGCAAGAGGCGGATGAAATAGTACAAGTTAAAATAAAGATAGCGTAGAACAAAGTTAACATCATAAAAATTCTAAAGATTGAAATATGCCATTGAACTCAATCTGCCACATCATGGTTCATGGAAGGAGGAGAAGCAATCTATACAATTCATCGGTACCTCCAATTCGATTCATTCGCTAAACAAAGCTGCAAGTGCAGAAACCGCGTAGTAAATTGCTTACAAGTTATTGAAAGGAAGATCACCTTCTAGCAAATCCCAGTTGTCACAAGTTTCAATAAGGAAGATCACCTTCTAGCAGATCCCAGTTGTCATCTAAGTCATTGCTAGCATAGAAACAGCTTCACTATCTGCAGCAGATGAAGATGGAAACCTTGGTCCTGACCCTGACCGTCTGTAAAAGCAAGTTAAGAAATAAGTTGGTGACTAATTAACTACCATTGCTTAATAATCTCAAAATTAACTAATAACTGTATGTTCGAAAGAAAGAAATTGAAGTCACAGGGGAATCCCACATTGGGCTTCACTAGATATGAAAGGAAGATAAAAACTTGTAAAATGTTACTAAACAAGTTACTAAGAGTAACTGGACAAATAGAAAAAGCAAAATACCATAAGATTTTTGAGAAAAGAAACTCCAAAAGCTGGAACAAGTAGGTCATGCCTGTACTTTGAATAAGACAACACAAGGATCCAGAAAAACCATTTGTGATTTAATAGAAGAACAAGACTATGCTAGGAAAGAAGCAGAAAGATTAAAGATAGGAAAGAGAAAAAGAAGAAAAGAAGGCATGACCTTACAAAAAGGTATTCCGTTGTTGCGTAAAAGAATACTATATCAAACAACCTGAAATGATAGAGAACCTAAAATCAACGGACTGTTACCAATCAGGGTGACGGACAGAATTTTCACATTGATTAGGATGAAAATCGTAGTTGGTTACTCCAAGCAAAACTTACTTGGATTTAAACTGTGTTAAGAATATCGAATAAAAAATAGTTGAATAGCCTCAGGCCGATAACTCACAAAGGAAATGTTTAGAGATTTGGGGACAATTTAGAGATACCCCTGTATATAAAGAAGGATTTTAAATGAGGTTGTTTCAGTAGCTTCATTTTTACTGATGCTCAAGAAAGAATTCTTAGGAAATACATAAGGAAAGAGGGACTAAAAATCAAACAAACCGAACAAAGCGTGTTAAACATAGTATTTCTAACATGTGCTACTTTGGTAATTGTGTGTGAATCTCAAAATACAATTACAAACAAATAGCTACCAAGTTGCATAGAGAGAATGTGTAGGGAATATCAATTAGAGGAACCTGATAATTTTTCTTCCCCCAAAAAAGGATAAAATATACTGGACTCAGAGGACTCCAACCGCTATTAATTTGAGGTTCTCTAGTTACAAGTCTACAGGTGCCAAATCCTCCTTTTAACCGTCCGTTTTACAGATTTCTCTGGTATATTGGTTCCTTGTTGCAATCAAAACTCGACGATATACAACCCCATGACCAAACACAAAGACTTCAGTTTAAAAAAAAAACGAACTTCAAAAAAGAAAGTATTTACAGTTTTTGAGTTGGCGATAGCCTTTTTAACCAAAATTAGGGTTAAGGCATGCCTTCATGTTGAAGTTGCACAGATAAAGTTGAAGCTTCCTAGACAATTATAGTAATTTCACGGGAAGCACCTTGACCGTGCCCTCTGAAGTGTGGAGTATATTCTCTTTTAGCCCTAACTTCAAGACAATTATAGTAATTTCATGTACCTTGACAGTGCCCTCTGAGGTGTGGAGCACATTCTCTTTTAGTCCTGAATTCTACTTCATGATTTTGGGTCATCATTACATGACTGACGAAATTATTAAGACTAACTAAAAGAGTTTCCTAACTCCTCTTATACTTGATAAAGAAGTCAACAGGCAAAGGGTGCCCAAACTAGCAACAGTAAAACATAAGTTCACTTGTTGACAAAGACTTTCCACCTAAAAGAACAATACATATAGTACAGCTGTAATAATTTTCAGAAGCATTTTTCCTAGCTTTTACCAAGGCACTGACATAGTGTATATGAACACCATCAAAGTCTAATAATCCTTTTCATTGCTTCTTTCTTCATTTATGTCTTTGTTCTTCTCTTTTCTTCTGCTTTACCATTTTAATTTACTAGTTAGTTATTGGTATTTTGTAAAAGTATTCTACAGGATACATTTAAATACTAGTCCCCTCGTTTCGACTAGAATGAGAAAAGTTTCACCATAAACTAGAGAATGCCAGCATTCACAGATTTGTAAGTTCCTGAAAGCTATTTAAATTGCTTTGCTACAAATTAAAATCAGATAACCAAATAAATTATTGTGCCAATCACGTGCTAGGATGATGATAACAATTGAAAATTTTAAATTTCAGTATCTAGACGACCAATTTATGGAGAAGTCATTTCAGCAGACATTTTGTTTATGTTTTGATGATTCAAGTAGATAACCATACCCTTTATCAGTTCATGTTCGTTTGATCTTTTTAAATTAATTAAAACTGTACGTACACTATGGTTCGAATAGAACTGTTCCTTACCTGTATACCAAACGGATGGCACCAAATAGTAAATTTCATTTTCCAGTTTCTCCATTATGGAAAATCCTTTTTCCTTGAAAACTGTTTTCATTAGTTTTATGGGGAACCAAGCACCACCTAAACTGAAAGCAGCGAGGCAAACTATGCTTACTTCTACCTGAACATCTAACTTTTCATGGAAAGTTTTCTCATCATAGAGTTGTGCTCAGACAATCATTTTATTAATGACAAAAGACTTCAATGATGATGACAACGACGAAATATTACATCAAATCATGACTCGGGACAAAGCAGGAGCTATAGAAAATTAGGACTGGATTTTATGAAACGCACAAATGCTGCTAGTATCCTAATGAATAGGTTTACTAGTTGAGAGTTATGGGTTCACCAGTTAAGAGTTGCCGAAAATATGGGTCTGTTAAAGGGTTGTTGATCAGTCAACTACTGCACGTAAAACTGCACAACTTAGATTTCTTTTTCTTTCTCGAAATTTATTTCTTTTCCGAAAGAAAATAGGTGCATGATTAACGGTGAATTTTGGAACCAAACAACATCGTAGAGAAAGAAATGCTTGAGGACAAGGTAGGAGGGATATTTGGAGGATTTACTGTCCCAAGGTATAGCAGGAGGATATGAAGAAGAAGAGATAGGAAGGATATCAAGCCAAGGCCTTGGATTTGCTTCACACTACGAGTTTCTGGTTATGCCCTTCGGGCTAACCAACGCGCCGGCCACTTTTTAGTCAGTAATGAATGAGGTTTTTGCAGAGCATCTTAGAAAGTATGTACTAGTTTTCTTCGATGACATACTCATTTACAGCCGAAGCCTCGAAGACCATAAGGCGCATTTGAGTGTGGTGTTGGAGACATTGCGCAGGCAACAACTGTATGCGAAGAGGTCCAAATGCTACTTCGGGCAACAAAGGGTAGAATATCTGGGCTATATTATCACCCCGGAGGGAGTGGCTACCGACCCCAAGAAGGTAGAGGCGATGGTTAATTGGCCGACACCGACTTAACTCAAGGGTCTGCCGGGGTTCCTCGGTATAACCAGGTACTACAGAAGATTTATCAAGAACTATAGGAGGCTAAGTAAACCCCTTACAGAACTGTTTAGGAAGGACCAATTCAAGTGGAGTTCCGAAACACAAACAGCATTCGAGAACTTGAAGGAGATCATGACTCAAGCGCCAGTATTAGCAATGCCCGATTATACCAGACCCTTTGTTGTCGAAGTGGACGCGTGTGGACAAAGAATAGGAGCGGTGTTGTCCCAAGAAGGGCGACCTATTGCATACATTAGTAAGGCCATAACCCAGCGGAACATAGGTTTGTCAACCTATGAGAAGGAATTTTTGGCGATACTCTTGACAGTTAACAAGTGGAAACACTATCTCAGCCCTCGACAATTCGTCATCAAGACGGATCATCAAAGCCTCAAGCACTTATTGGAACAGAAGATTACCACGGCAGTCCAACAAAAGGGTATGGTCAAACTAACGAAGCTCGATTACATAATACATTACAAGGCCGGCAAGAAAAATAGATCTGCAGACTCATTATCCAGAAGAGGATTCGAGGAAGGAACTAGCGCAGCCATCACCACAGTGATACCTAGTTGGGTCGCCGAACTGGCGGCGAGCTACAGAGGAGACGAGAAGTGCCAACAGCTCATTTCCAAGCTGCTACTTCAACCTGATCCACAATCTAAGTATACATACTCCCAAGAAATGCTGAGATACAAGGGAAGGATATATGTGGGGGACCAAGGTGGAGTTCAAGGGAAGATAATACATGAATTACACTCCTCAGCCCTGGGGGCTCATTCGGGTGCCCGGCACACCTACAAAAGAGCTAAACAGTACTTCTACTTACCAGGCCTTAAGCAGAATGTGGAAGAATACACTAAAGGCTGCGCCGTTTGCATTCAAAATAAGGTGGATGGACAACCCTACGCCGGGCTGCTTCAACCGCTGCCCGTGCCCAACCGAGCGTGGCAGGAAATTACCATGGACTTTATCGAAGCACTACCAAAATCAGAGGGCAAGGACACGGTATTAGTGGTGATCGACCGACTCACCAAGTGCGCGCATTTCATATCCCTAACTCATCCTTTTACAGCATCTAGTATGGCGCGGGGCCTCGCACCATCCTAACAGACAAGGACAAGGTCTTTACGAGTCAATTATGGCAAGATTTGTTCAAGCTACTGCAGGTGAAACTACTGATGAGCACCGCCTATCATCCGCAAACCGACGGACAGTCCGAAAGGCTCAACCGCTGCCTCAAGACCTACTTGCACTGCTTGTGCTTCTAGCAGCCGCATAAGTGGCACAGATGGTTGACACTAGCGGAATGGTGGTACAACACCAACTATCATAGTTCTCTTGGAATGACACCTTATCAAGCACTATATGGACATCCACCCCCAAATGGCATGGTCGTCAACCTGGGCATGGAAACTGCGCCTTCGATACAGGAGTAGGGCAAGGAACACGAAGAAGCGACTCGCCTACTAAGGGACAAGCTACTTCAAGCACAGCATCGAATGAAACAGAACGCTGATAAAAAGAGTGGACAAGGAGTACAAGGTGGGGGAGTATGTCTACCTGAAGTTACAGCTTTACCGACAAACGAGCGTGGCAGTCAGGCGACACTTGAAGCTATCAGCACGCTACTACGGGTCCCTTAAGATCACCGAGAAAATTTGGCAAGTCGCCTACCGCCTCTAATTGCCGGAAGGGTCCAAGATCCACCCAGTCTTCCACGTCTCACTGTTAAAGAGAAGTCCACCCACGGATTCATCCGCTACCCCGACGGTACCCCTGATCGGCGAAGATGGTCGACTCCTAGCACGACCGAAGAAGATCTTAGACAGGCGCATGGGAAAACAAGGTAATCAAGCAGTAAGTAGAGTTTTGGTGAAGGAAAAGAAGAAGAAGAAGAAGAAGAAGGAGCGCGCCTCAGCGCCTCATCCTCCCTGCCCCGCGACTCAGCGAGCTCTCGTCATCGGCGGTAGAGGATGAATCCGTGGGTGGACTTCTCTTTAACAGTGAGACGTGGAAGGCTGGGTGGATCTTGGACCCTTCCAGCAACTGGAGGCGGTAGGCGACTTGCCCAATCTTTTCAGTGATCTTAAAGGGCCCGTAGTAGCATGCTGATAGCTTTAAGTGTCGCCTGACTACCACGCTCGTTTGTCGGTAAGGCTGTAACTGCAGGTAGACATACTCCCCCACCTTGTACTCCTTGTCCACTCTCTTTTTATCAGCATTCTGTTTCATTCGATGCTGTGCTTGGAGTAGCTTATCCCTTAGTAAGTGAGTCGCTTCTTCGTGTTCCTTGCCCCACTCCTATATCGAAGACGCAGTTTCCATGCCCAGGTTGACGACCATGCCATTTGGGGGTGGATGCCCATATAGGGCTTGATAAGGTGTCATTCCAAGAGAACTATGGTAGTTGTTGTACCACCATTCCGCTACTGTCAACCATCTATGCCACTTATGCGGCTGCTAGAAGCACAAGCAGCGCAAGTAGGTCTTCAGGCAGCGGTTGAGCCTTTCAGACTGTCCGTCGGTTTGCAGATGATAGGCGGTGTTCATCAGTAGCTTCACCCGCAGTAGCTTGAACAACTCTTGCCATAATTGACTCGTAAAGACCTTGTCCCTGTCTGTTAGGATGGCGCGAGGCAACCCGTGCAGTCTGTAAACTGTGTCGAGGAAGGCCCGCGCCACACTAGATGCTGTAAAAGGATGAGTTAGGGATATGAAATATGCGTACTTGGTGAGTCGGTCGATCACCACTAATACCGTGTCCTTACCCTCTAATTTTGGTAGTGCTTCGATAAAATCCATGGTAATCTCCTGCCAAGCTCGATTGGGCACAGGCAGCGATTGAAGCAGCCCGGCGTAGGGTTGTCCATCCACCTTATTTTGTATACAAACGGCGCAGCCTTTAGTGTATTCTTCCACATCCTGCTTAAGGTCCGGCCAGTAGAAGTACTATTTCGCTCTTTTGTAGGTATCTCGGGCACCCGAATGACCCCCCAATGCTGAGGAGTGTAATTCATGTATTATCTTCCCTCGAACTCTGCCTTGGTCCCCCACATATATCATTTCCTTGTATCTCAGCATTTCTTGAGAGTATGTTTACTTAGATTGTGGATCAGGTTGAAGTAGCAGCTTGGAAATGAGCTGTTGGCACTTCTTGTCTCCTCTGTAGCTCGCCGCCACTTCGGCGACCCAACTAGGTATCACTATGGTGATGGCTGCGCTAGTTCCTTCCTCGAATCCTCTTCTGGATAATGAGTCTACTGCTCTATATTTCTTGCCCGCCTTGTAATGTATTATGTAATCGAGCCCCATTAGTTTGACCATACCCTTTTGTTGGACTGTCGTGGTGATCTTCTGTTCCAATAAGTGCTTGAGGCTTTGATGATCCGTCTTGATGACAAATTGTCGAGGGCTGAGATATTGTTTCCACTTGTTAACTGCCAAGAGTATCGCCAAAAATTCCTTCTCATAGGTTGATAAACCCATATTCTGTTGGGTTATGGCCTTACTAATGCATGCAATAGGTCGCCCTTCTTGGGACAGCACCGCTCCCAATACTTGTCCACACGCGTCCACTTCGACAACGAAGGGTCTGGTATAATCGGGCATTGCTAATACTGGCGCTTGAGTCATAATCTCCTTCAAGTTCTCGAATACTGTTTGTGCTTCGAAACTTCACTTGAATTGGTCCTTCCTAAGCAGTTCTGCCAGGGGTTTACTTAGCTTCCCATAGTTCTTGATAAATCTTCTGTAGTACCCGGTTATACCGAGGAGCCCCCGCAGACCCTAGAGTGAAGTCGGTGTCGGCCAATTAACCATCGCCTCTACCTTCTTGGGGTCGGTAGCCACTCCCTCCGGGGTGATAATATAGCCCAGATATTTCACCCTTTGTTGCCCAAAGTAGCATTTGGACCTCTTCTCATACAGTTGTTGCCTGCTCAACGTCCCCAACACCACACTCAAATGCGCCTTATGGTTTTCGAGGCTTCGGCTATAAATAAGTATGTCGTCGAAGAAAACTAGTACATACTTTCTAAGATGCTCCGCAAAAACCTCATTCATTACTGACTGAAAAGTGGCCGGCGCGTTGGTTAGCCCGAAGGGCATAACCAGAAACTGGTAGTGTCCTAAGTGAGTTTGAAAGGCCGTCTTATAGACGTCCTCCGGATCCATCTTGATCTGATGGTAGCCGGCCCTCAAATCAATCTTAGAGAAGTAAGCTGACCCGCCTAATTCATCGAGCAAATCATCAATCAGTGGGATAGGGTATTTGTCTTTCACCGTGGATTTGTTTAGTTGTCGATAGTCTACGCAAAACCGCCATGTGTTATCCTTCTTTTTGACGAGCAGCACGAGTGAGACGAAAGGACTGGTGCTAGGCTGGATGATGCCCGACTCCAGCATCTCCTTGACCTGTCGCTCGATTTCGTTCTTTTGCTCGTAAGTATAGCGATAGGGTCTTATGTTCACTGGTTGGGAAGCTCCTTGCAATGGTATTCTGTGGTCCTGCCTTCTTGTCGAGGGCAATCCTTTCGGCTCCTCAAACACGTCTTCAAATTGCAATAGTATCTCTTTAATGTCCTCCGGTATTACTTGCTCTTCGCGCTCCCCGATCTACATGATCTTGGCTATGGCACAACAAGCTCCTTCCTGGCAGTCCCTACTCCACTCCTTAGGAGTGAGCATCTTCAAGGCTGGCCCTTCAGTCAGACTCTTGAGGATTAGTTGTTGTCCGTCTTTATCGAGAGAGACAGTGTTTTTGTTATAGTCAAAGGTGACTTTGCCATACGTCCTTAACCAATCTATGCCCAATACTACACTAAAGCCCTCTAGCCGGATTATCCTCAAATCAGCCTTGTAAGGTCTACCATTCATGTTCCCCGTAAACCCGGAGCTCCTTAGTTAGCTCATGATCTTGTGTTCGTTGGCCACAGTGACCAGTAAGCGCGCCGTTGACTCTATCCTTGCCTTTACTTCCTTGGGCACCCGAAAATCCAGGAAGCTATGGATGCTCCCTGTGTCCACCAGTATCTTCAGCTCCTTGCTTCCCACTTCGCCTTGGATTTGAAGAGTTTGCGGCGAGTTTTCCCCACTTAGCGCGTTAAAACTTAGTCCACATTCAACTTGAGCATGCCCGGAGGAGGTTTAACCCAGTAAATTATGCGTGCTCCAACCGGGACCCTTCCCTCATGATGAATTCTGGCATTCGCTAGCATCCTTTTCTTTGCAAGATTATCCTCTGTGCGAGGCTTGAATTGCGTGGAGATTTCATACCAGCTCTGCTTTACCTTTTGGATGATACTATATGGAGAGGCAGCAGTACCCTCGAACCAATGTTCATTCCGCGCCAGCCACAGGTACCAACATATAAGCAAAGGCAGTAGTAGGCAGCTAAAGGCATATCTGGAGTTCAGATTATCTGAGGGGCTCCATGGAAGAAAGATAATCATAATATAGAACAAGGTTTTAAGTGCCCGTCGGCACGGGCCGTATCCACCGTGCCGTACCGTGCCAACAAGATACCGACAAGATACAGACTCCGTGCCGATGGCACAGTTCAAAACCCTCTATTCTTTAAATTAGTAAGTAATTTTCTCAATAAAGCTCAAAAGATGAATAAAAAGATATAATAAATAATTAGAATATTTTGTTGCTAAAGAAAATAAATATTTCATGCTATTATGTGTCGGCACACAAGAATTTTTTTGACCGGCATGCATCGGCACGGCTCGGCACGCACCGTGCCGTACCGTGCCGGCAAGTTTCCGGCACAACCCCGTGCCACGGCACTTAAATCCTTAATATAGAATCCTCTGGAATGATATTCTGCTGCAGATCCTTAGAGAAGTAAGACCAGACCTCCAACGCTTTGTCTCCATGCAATAATATATGATCTGGAGTTTCAGATTGGCAAGGCCGACAGCAAGCAAAGAAGAAAGAGACTATAAAGATTCAGTAGGTTCCGCTTTTAGACTTTGTTGGTCAATCCAAGAATCGTCACTGAGCGATCAGAGCATCACCGTCTGCCCTTGCATTGTCCAATAAAGTTAAGAGCGTAATTCAGGCCTCAGATCCCAGAGTGCTTCCTCTCCTTTCACGGTTGAGCAAGCTTTCGTCTCTCCTCTTGCGCTTTCTCGGAAGTTCTTCTTGTTGGACCTTGCCTTCCCTCTAGGTATGAGTCAGCTATTCCCCTACCTTCGTAGATCTTGCCTTGCTCAGTGGAAAAGAGGATCCAACTTCTTTTTCTTGTTGGGGAAGCCCTAGCTAGTGCTCAACCATTGATGCAGACCACTTCTTTCTCGTCTCGATGATTGCCCTGCCTGCAATGACGATCTCTTTCATCTGATCCAGTCATCCGCGGGGGACGAACTTAGACCTGCTGAATGGAATTGGAGCTTTGGATAGGATATAAGGATCTTATTGGTGACCCACCCTGACTTTCGGGCCATATCCGGACTAGACTGAGTTGGAAATGGAGCGTGAGCTCATGCTCTACATATAGGAAAAAAACGATCTTCGACCATTCATCTTCTATCTTCTTTCAGCAGATTCTTGGTTATTACTTCGCTTGCTCTCTTCTTTACCTTTAAGCCTAATTCCTAACGATGGACGTCCTCAATGGTCATCGTAAACTCCCCTTAGTAGGAAGCGATTTGTCTCAGGATTGAGTTTTGTTACCAATGCTTCTACCTTGTTTGGATCTCCCTTTACATCACCACCCCGAATGTACGAGTGGTCAACACATCCCGTTCTCAATCGATCAGCCTCCTCGAGACCATCACTGACATCATTTGTGAACTGTCAATAGTTCTCTGGACTGGTTCACCACTGAAGCCCAGCAATCATCTTTTCCCTTGTCAAAGAGTCAGTTTCATTCCATCCGAGATCCCCTTTCAAATCTGAAGATGATGGGAATATCTGCGCAGGGTTGGCAAGATCAGTTCAAGAAAGACAGCCTGCTTAGGAAAATTCTCTTTCTCACTTCAGGTTGAAGATGAGTCGGTGGCTTCAGTCCTTCATTGGAAAAAGGATATAAGACTAGATTTTCTCATTTTCAAGAAGATCCCCTGCTCTATCTGGTTTAGTTTAAAGGATAAAAGGGTGCAACACAAAGAAAGTGAGTAAAAATTCTCTCTCCCGATTCACCTCCAAAAGGAAAGATTATTTGTGGAAGAGCCACCCGCTCCCTTCCTCTGACGAAGGCGAGGAAGGCAACATGTTGACGACGCGGGTACTCGAGAGCTTTCCTTCTTGAAGAAATTCCCAAGTTAAGAAGTCAGGGATGTTGTTCGACTCTCCTTTAATGTGTTCAACAGTGAAATCAAAGAGAGAGAACTGCGCCTGCCAGCCTGCGAATATCTGCTTAGAGGCGAGATTCTCGATGTCTCGCTGAATCACTCCTTTAAGCGGCTTGCAATCTGTTCGAATCAGAAACTTCTGGTTACGAACATGGAGCTGGAATATTGATATACCTTATATGCAGCCAGAATCTCCTTCTTGATTGCTGAATATCGCGACTGGGATTCGCTCCAGGTGCCAGAAGCAAACTGTATCACTTCTTCTTTCCCATCGTCGGTCTTTTGCCCCAGCCAATGTCGGAAGCATCAGTCTCTATAATCTTTGGCTTGGATTCGTCTGGCAGAGCAAGAATAGGTAGACGTTGAACACGATCCTTAATCCGTTGCACGGCTTCGGTGTGCTTCTCCGTCCAAACCTGTGATGCGTTCTTCCGAAGACGAGAAGTCAGGATCTTGCGATCCGCAGCTAGATCTTAGTAGTAATATGATAAGTAATTAAAGCATCCAAGGAAAGGCTGAAGCTGTTTTCGGTCGAGAATACGATCCGGAAACTTCTTAGCAAATTCGATGGAGTGATCTTCTAGTTGGATCTGACCGTGCCAAGCGCCGTGGAAACTCAGCCTGTGGTACAGGGACAGGGAAAACCCAAGCTTAGCATTGATCACGTTCTGCACTTTTGTTTTTCCTTTAGTTCTCCATGGTTGAAGGTGTCTATGGATGGCACTGAATTTTTTCAAGATAAATTTACCAACAACACTTGTTTCTTTTGATTTTGCAATCGAACAATCATTTCAAACTTAAATTCACAGTCAGCCTGATAGCATGAGTAGTTGGTGGGCGCAAACGAGAGAAATTTGCCGAAACTCAAGAAAAAGGACTAGGAAGTCACGGTAAAACTTCAAGTAGTTTTAATATGATGAAACCAGTAACTGAGCATCATCTTGAGTCTCACCTAATCTAATTACCAAAGTCCATTAGCAATTATTCTCCTACCATATACTTTCCTATTTTCACATCACTATTTGAAATGTTAACATTCATTGATGAGGGACGCATAACTTTCAGATCATGCATATGTGAAATTAACACACTCAATAAGACTTTCCTTTGTTTTAACAGTTCCCTTGGTGAGTTGGTAATGGTGAAGTGATCATGCATTGACCAAACAACATGTCAAAAGAGAATTCGTAATAAGCGAATTTTGTCCTTTCAAGGCAACATAACTTCTATTTTTCTGTTATGTATATGTAACTTGTGTTCAAATTAGAACACATGAGAATTTGAATATCATAATAGGAGTAATTCTTTACCAATAGTGAATTAAATATTATAAATGAAAATGCAAAAAAAGGGCAACTGATTATATACCTACCGATCAGATAGATTCTAACTTCCATTTGAACTATGTTCAAGATTTTGTTGCATGCAGTCCAACTGTTCAATTATGTATTCCAACTTCTTACAGCATATCTCATTAGAAATTCTGGCACTATAGTCGCATTTCTCAAATGGACGATACTCACAAGCACTTTTGATTTCCTCCCGCAAGGTTGTTTGGATCTCCTGTTCAAAAGATGAGAGGTTCTAATCATTATCTGAATAAGACTGACCATAGGAATTATATGCACGAAAAGAAAGAAAGAAAAGAAAATCTAAAAAATCACTGATTTGGAAGAAAATATTCTGCAATATTTCATGATATCTGAAGAAAAGTTTATGGTTTCTTTTTGAGAAAAGCATTTACATCAGACCCTCAACAACTGAAATTGACTATTTAATCAATTAGAAGGAATTTGTTTGACTTAGTTGGTGATGCAATTGGCATGAAATCGTTTAACCAATATTGAAGCCAAGCAGTCAAATCTAACATTTAGGGGATTATAACTCAAAAGTTTGCCCCTCAAGAATAGTTTTAACAACAGAGCTCGCTTGCATGATGAATATCAGGCGTAGCATTGCAACATGATAGGTAACAAAATAACAAGCACGAACATATACCATAAACTGGCAAATGCGGGAATGAACTCAAGGCCTCTTGGAACTCAAGGAGCTAGGGACTAGCTCTGATACTACTTAACCCAAAAGATCGATAAGATAGGAAAAAAAAAAGTCCAAGAATAGTCTTAACAGGGATATATTGTATCCTCTGAAATGCCTCTCCAGTTGAGTGAACAATCTTTGCCATATATGTTGCCAGTAAAGGAGATAAAAATATTGTATCCTGCCTTTCTCTCAAAATTGAATGAAATTAAAGAGTCAAAAAATAATCTTCTCAACCAGTCAAACATCAGCCATTACATATATTTAGAGTTGATTAAATCACAATTAAAATACTCTCATTTCAGGCCTAAATTTAGTTATGTTAGGTCGCAAATGAATCGTTGAAGAACTAGTCGAATGGAAGAGGAAACATAATTAATAAGAGCAGGCCATGCATTTTACGAACAAATCGCCAGGTATTGTTGCAGCGGTGAAATCATCATAAATTCTCACTTAGTAGGCACGTTACAAGACCATATGTTAGGAGTTTTGCAATTCTTGTACTTAATGGGAATCACTAGACCATAACAACCTCTCAACCCAAGTGGAATGTTAAGTTATCATTTCTAATAGAAAATATATGGAATCCTCGGAGTATTGTAAACCAATGAAATGAACATCCCAAAGAAGGGTAGTACCTTGATGGCCAACATGAACTCGCGGCAATGAGCAGTGAGGGCTTCCGTCCTAGGCCCAGTGGAGTTGGCCAGCTCGTCCATCACCGACCCCGCCAACTCCAGCAGTCGCACGATCCGCTATGAAAGCGATCAGTCAATTAAAAGGAGTGAGAATTTTACAAAAGCTATAAGAGATGCGTGCTGCGAAGGGGGCTTTACCTTCTCGACATGGTGGAGGCGTTGCAAAGAAGTGGTCTGGTTCGGAGGGCCCATTGTCGGCGAATGCGATACCAAGAAGAGAAAGGTAGGGAGAGGTCAAGAGAGCGAGAAAGGTGTGTCGTCTGCTCCTCCTAAGTCTTAAATGGTCGAAGAGTTCAATAAAGATCTCTCTCTGCGTTTGTTCTTTTTTTTTCCTACGGCAGGAGGGGTGCGGGGGGGAGTAAGGTCAATGGAAAATGTAAAGCTTAATACAAAAGAAAGAAAAGAAAAAGAAAAAGAAAAATGCTACCTATAGAGTCTTGTACACTCAAAAAGTTTCAAAGTTTAAACAATTCTTTTAAATTTTTAATATTAAAAAGAAAGTGATATGACTCTTGAATGAAGGTGTAAGATTTACACTTACTTTTTGGGTGTACAAGTAGCATAGCTCAAAAATATACTGAACTAACTTGAATTATGGCCTATTCTGAGTTGACTATCTAACCTTTAAAAATTCAAAATTTACTGTTTAATATTTTATTTCTTTTATTTGAGTTTTTGTTTTGGGAAAATGCTACTTATACACCCTATAGGAGTATAGGTTCCTGTCCACCTTAGTCCTCATGATCCTAGAGTTTAAAACCTCTTTCGAAAATTAAGTATTCAAAAAATAATGATAAAACAAGTGAGTAAATTTGAGCCATGGAGAGCCTAGGATGTAATATTTCCACCTATCTTTAAGGCGTCTAAGAAGCATTTCTCTTTTGTTTTTTTGTAAAGGTATACCCTATGAAAAAATAGAGTTAATACAAAAAAGAATAAAAAATTATACAAGGCTGACCTCAATTATCATTTATTTTTTAGTTGACTATTTAATTTTTAAAAATTTAGATTTTACTATTTAACAATTTATTTTTTTAATTTGAGTAAATGGATGACTCATCCCAAATTGAGTACGGTTATTTGCTTTAAGGTAAATTTCATGCAAATTATATGAGATGCTCCAATCCAGTGCAATAAAGCAAACAATGATTTGAAATCCTGTTAAGAAGGAATTATCAAAGTATCTAGGCAAAAGAATTTAAAAGTTAAGTAGTAAAATTAATAATTTTGAAAGTTAGATAGTCATTTCAAAGGGGGCTAAGGTTCAAGTTAGTTCTACACATTTTTACCTACAAAGAAATTAGAATGAGAAGAATAGAAAACAAATAAATCACTATCAAGCTGTAGTCATAAATAAACAAGTAATTATAGTATTTTTCTGCAAAAACTCTGAATCTAACTACAACAAAGCTCATAAATTTTGTTTTTTTTTTGTACACATAGAAACTTGAAAACACGATACTGAAACAGAAACCTATAGATTTACAGCTTGTTAGTTATTACTCGAAGTAACTCAAACAGGGAGGAGGGCAAGGGGCTTACCACAAGAGGAACAACTGAAGCTATGGATCCAATTAGAATTTAGTGCACAAAAGGAGAGCTAACCCTAGATGTCGCCACCATAGTTAGTTAATTCGGATTCAACAAAAATTCAGTACGGGTATAGTACTAATAAAAATTCGTATCCCAGTGTTTAAATTTGTTAAAAAATACGGCTTAAAAAATGGATTCGCCAATTATTCAGATACGCGATTTATACAACAAGTATACGTTCACCAATTAAAAATTCGGGATCAAAAATTTGGCTATTAAATTAAACTTTTTTCTCTAAATTTATACTATTAGCATAAATACTTATAATTCTTTCGAACCATTTTTCTACAGAAAAAAAAAGTTAATAACTCAAATATTTCAGGTTCTACCACATGACCGCCTATCACGGATTCCCCAAAGTTTAAAATCACATCAATAGAACATTAGAATTACCCATCAATCATGCATCAAACACCACCTAACTCTTATTAAGTAATTAATCCCGCTCCATTGGTTCTGACAATAGCAAGCAAATTAATGGGTGTAACAACAACTTAAATTAGGAGTAATATGGAAACCTGGAGTTTAGAGGAAGAGAAAGATGTTTTGTATGAAAAGAAAAACACAAAAACAACAGTATTAACCAAATATATGAGAGAAAACTGTTATAAATAGAAATCAAAATTAAGAAGGGAGAAAAAAAAAAAAACAATATAGGTAGGACTGTAAACATTTGGCATTTAACATGCAGATAATAGCAAATATTAATTCCACTCACGGAAACTATGAATTAGTACCAGATGAAATGGGCGTGCAGAACTCGGAAGTCGGAACCAGATTGCGAGCGGCGTGCGGGCCCCGCGGGGGGTTGCAATGGCAAGCAGCGCGCGGCCCGGGGCGGGGAGGGTTCCGAGCTTTCGATGGCGAGCGGCGAGCGGCCGGGGGTTCCAAACTTCCGATGGCTAGCAGCACGCGGCCTCGTGGGGGGTTCCGATGGCGAGCGGTGCGCGGCCCGGAGCGGGGAGGGTTCTGAAGAATCCGAACTTCCGATGGAGAGCAGCGCGCGCTCCGGGGGTTCCGAACTTCCGATGGCGAGCGGCGCTGTGGCCCCGCGGGGGCTTCCGATTGAGAGCGGCGAACGGCGAGTGGCCGGCAGTTGGGCGGCGGAGGCGTAGGGGCGGAGGCAGGGGTGTGCAGGGCTNTCCGATGGAGAGCAGCGCGCGCTCCGGGGGTTCCGAACTTCCGATGGCGAGCGGCGCTGTGGCCCCGCGGGGGCTTCCGATTGAGAGCGGCGAACGGCGAGCGGCCGGCAGTTGGGCGGCGGAGGCGTAGGGGCGGAGGCAGGGGTGTGCAGGGCTGAGAAGCTAGGGCAAATATTCCAGGAGCGAGAAGCTGGGGCAAATATTTGTTAGCGACTAGAAAAGTGTTTTCTTTTTTTCTTTTTTAAGCCACCGACACAAGCTTACTAACCAGAACAAAAATTTTATTGGCATAATTTCCAAACTAGTTGGGGACCATACGGATCGGCGCCACGTAGCTGATCCATAAGCCATGGATGGAAAGAAAAAAAAAAGAAGCCCTGTATTTTTAGAGAGAGAGAGAGAGCAAGACATCTATCGGATCGGCCACATGGCACTTTTTTGTTTGGGGACTATGTCTATAAAATTTTTGTCCTACTAACAAATAAGATATATATATATATATATATATATTAAAATTAGTTTTTTTAAACGAATAATTCAACCATCGTGAATTATTCACAAATAATAATTCTAAATCCAAAAAGTCAGGTTTTATTTCAAATTTTTAGAAAAAAAATATATATAAAGTATTTTATATGATTATTCAATAATTCACGAATTATTCGTGAATTAAATAACTAAGGTCGCCACTATCTCCTCCTCGATCTTGTGGTCCTCCTTGCGAGAGTGGCCCAAGCGTTGTTCAGACACGGACGAAACTAGAGAAAAAGGAGAAAGAGTGTGAGAGAGCGGCGGGTGGCGATGATCGAGGAGACGAGGATGAGTAGGGTTTAGACTTCGGCATTCAAACTCGAACGAAACTAGCAGAAAGGGAGTGCCTGAGAGAAGGAAAACACTAGATATCGCCACTATGACACTGCCTTCTCTTTGTCCTCGTAGTTCTCTTCATAAAAGAGCGAGAGAGAAAGAAGGGGGAGATCTAGCACAAGCCAGGAGGGGGAGAAAGAAAGCGGTCGAGCGGCGGATGAGTGGGGTTTAGAGTTTTGTCGTGGTCGGTATGACAGAGCGAGGCCGCTTGTGATTTAGTTAGATAGTATTATAGTGCAGTGGATTTACTTGTGGATTTGGATATCCATAGATTTTGAATACTTGTGAGACTTTGGCTGCAGAGTGCTGAAGAAAGAATAGAGTGAAGACAAGAGAAGGAAAATTAAACAATGGTCTACAAAGGATAGCTATTATATGATAATTGCTCTTGTGAATGCTTTTTTTACTGTAATTGATCTAGTGTGCATCTAAATAATTTTTTTTTCAAAAAAATATGAAGAAATAACAGAACCCCATCATCAATTATAAACAAAAATATATAAAAAGCACGCAATAATAATTTGCATACAAAATTTATTTAGTACCATAGGAGCCCTAAAGACACAAAAAACTTCCATCAGATCCCACATTTTAGATAAGATCACAATTATCTTTCTCAATAAAAAAAATATGCTTATCTTAGAATAAAAAAGATATGCTAAAATAGTCCCATGGTAAACTAATCTCGTATGTGGACTGCAATTATAGAATGATATTCCAATCCATAGAAAGTAAATGATACCAATGGTTGTGTTTTTCAGTTGAAGATTGTAAAAATCCTCCAATATGCATGCTTCATAATTAAGAATATTATGACCCTAATACTTTTGAGAGATCTTGGTCTTCCCTTCAAAAAAGTAAAAAAATTTGAGAGGTAGGATTAGAAAGAGCACCCTGGAGATAGATACAAAGAGAAAGATCATTTTTTACAAAATAAATAAATAAATAAAATAAAATAAGAGGAAGAGAGTAACTTAGAGAAGAAGAAGTGGAAGCAATTAAAGTTGGTGTGGATGTAATCTAGAGCGGAAGCAAAGTAAGCGGCGATGGCAGTAGTGAGGGAGAGTTGGCGGCGACGGCAAAGGTCGCGGTGAGGGCGGCTGAGGTCGGCCATTCCCTCTACTTTTGAGGATAAGAGGGGAGAGGGAAAGAAAGAGAGAGAGAAAGAGGATGGATGGAAATTATGTTGTGGGTTTTGGGGAAAAAAAATTGGTTTTGGAAATTATGTTGTGGGTTTTGGGGGAAAATTGAGATTTTTTTTTCTCTAGACCCATAAGGCTCGAACAGGGAAAAGTTCTCGTGCGTGAACTCACTGACACGAGGCCCTAGAGTCGCAATGTTAACAACAGATGGTTAAAAGAGCCAACGCCCTATACATGCTTTAACAAAAAAACGAAGTTATAGGCTGCTTTTTCTGTAGTGACTCATTTTAACTTTGCCACTCCATAGTTCAAAAAATTTTACTTTGCCGCTATATGGTTTAAGTTTTATTTCACGAAAAAATTCTATATCAAATAGAATGGCAAAGTAAATTTTTTTTAAAATATCATAGAATGGCAAAGTAGATAATTTGCTAAACTATAGGGGGGCAAAGTGAAACTTTTTTTTTGATTAAACAAGAAAATTCCCTATTTGAGAAAGTATAAAGAACATGTCAATAAGATTCGCCAAATAGGGTGCACACAAAATGCAGTAATATACCTAAATCTGACCACAAACTCCCTACCCCCTCAAAATCAAGATCCAAAAAATAACAGAGGAAATAATCTCGTTGCTCACATCCCTACTTCTAGATTGGCGATTATCGAATATTCTAGAGTTTTTTTCTTTACAAAATTTCCAGCAAGACGTAGCAAAGTAAAGATCAAAAAGGATTCTAGGTAGTCCCGATTGTAATTTCCTGGCTCGGCACCATCTAATCGCTAGATCTCCCTGCTGATTTAGCAACAATTGTGTAGTGGTCGGTATGTCATGCAATAGTCTGGCCCAAAGGGACTCTGGAAACTTACAGCCAAAAAGCATGTGCTTCAGAATTTCCTCATTCATGCAACATAAAACACATATAGATGGTCTGTGCGATCCTCTCTTGGTTAGAGTATCTGCCGTGATGACCCTATTCCACAAGACTTACCATAAGAAAATCTTGATCCTAAGAGCTGCCTTGAGCTTCCAAAGATGAGGGATCCTACAACCTTTGACCTAGGGGTGTAAAACGGGCCGGGTGGCCCGTTGGCCGCCCAGCCCGGCACGACTGCCGGCCGGGCGATGGCCCGGCACGGGTACTGTAGCACTCGTGCCGGGTCGGCCCGGCCAACCTCCATGGGCCTTGCTGGGTCGAGCTACTGCAGCCTATAGGCCCAGCCCAGCACGGCCCGTGTCGGGCCTGGGCCGTGCCGGGCCGACAGCTCGGCCCGCAGCTCGACAGCTCAGCACGCAGCCCGACACGGCACCGTACCGTGTCGGGCCGGCATGGCACGGCCCGGCCTAGCCTACTTTTGTTTGCACTAGCCTACGTATAGCTACTAGCCCACTACTCCTGATGTCATTTTTTCCAAGGTGTAGACTCGTGGCTTGCTGGAAAACTTGTTTTTCCAAGGCATTGCCTTGGACAAAGGGCCCAACTGCTATTGAGCCGTTGGGTCCTCTTTTTTCTTTTTTTTTGCAATTTGTTTATTATTAATTTAAAAAAAAAAGTTAAAAAATTTGTTAAAAAAACTGTTGGATCAAAATGACCATAATGCCCTTACTAACATTCAAAAATTTGATTGTTAGAGAGGGCATTTTGGTCAAAAAATAAAAAATAATTTTATATTTTTAAAAAAATTAAAATTTATTTTACATCTATAAATACTACTACAAACATCCAAATTTATCATAACAAACAACTGTTCATTCATCTTCTTCTACAAAGATTAATTCCTCCTACTCTTACATTTTCAATTTAAATTTTTTTTTCCTCAACTCTCAAGTTTACTTTGCAAATATTTTTAATTTTTTTAACATTATTTTTTACAAGGGACAATTGCTTATATACCCCTGAAAAGTTTCCGACTTTTTGATTTACCCCTTTTAGAAGGCTAATATTGAAAATACCCTTTATACGTTTTAACCTATTTATAATATACCCCTAGAGTTAAAATATGTTAATGAACTCTGTTATCTCTATAAATTACTATTTTGCCCTTTCAAATATACCCTTATATCATCACCAACTTTTCTTATTTGCCCTTAAGTTAGGGGTACAAAAGGTATTTTGCTTTTTGATCTTTTCAAATATACCCTTCTACCATCACCAATATTTCTTATTTGCTCTTATGTTAAGGGCAAAAGTGGCATTTTAATTTTTTTAACTGTGGTAGATATTTAACTCACGTTTAACCCAAGTTAACTTAACGAGTGGTAACTGCAGGGGTATTTTGGAATAACGGAGGAACATATGAGGGGTATATTGGAAAGAAAAAAAAGTAGGAGTAAATGAGATATTTTCGAAGTTTTGAGAGGTATATAGGCAATTATCCCTTTTTACAGAGTCCCTCTACAATTTCACCACACAAAATTTCAATTTTAGCATAATAATTAATCTTTTTTTTTATTTTTTTATTTTTAAATATTTTATTTAATTACTTTTAGTATTATTGTATTTATTTTTTTTAACAATGTCGGGTGAGTTTTCTCATATAGATTTTTCTTGCACTGATTATACTCCTGAATATTATGTTAATAATCAATCAAAAATTGCAACTGGTGGTTCTACACAAGGTGACGACAGCTCGCAACCTAAACCAAATTTAGACGCAGGTTCTCAAAAAGCGTCTAAACGAAGAACAAGCAAAGTATGGAAGTACTTCAATATCAAAGAAATTGAAGAAAAAGGCATGCGAGCTGTTTGTACTATATGTGGATTTCATTATTCTTGTGATAGTTCCGGTGAAACAGGTTATCTTAACAGGCATATTTAGAAACATCAGGTAAAAGAAGGTAAAGAAACAAAACAATCACAACTTGCTTTTACTTCTAGTAGAGTTAGTACATTTCAATATTCTCATGAACATAATAGAAGAGAGCTTGCATTGTATATTGTAGAAGCTGAACAACCATATACATTTGCCGAATGTCCATATTTTGAACACTATGTGAAAACAGTTTTGAATCCCGCATACAAAAAAACTTCTCGAAATATTAGTCGCAAAGACTCAATAAAAGCATTTCTTGAATATAGACAAAATTTGATTTCAATTTTAAATAATTTGAATTCAAAATTTTCACTCACTTCCGATATTTGGACTTCAAGAAATGAACGTAGTTTTATATGTGTTACTGCACATTAGGTTGGTTCTGATTGGATATTACAAAAATGAATTATTGGTTTTCAAGAACTTGAGTTTCCACATACTAGTATTCATATTGCTCAGGCTATTGAAAATGTTTTACAAATTTATAACATTAGCCAAAAAAAAATTTCAATTAATTTCGATAATGCTAGCAATAATAAAACCACAGTTCAAATTTTGAAAAATAATTTGCATCTCATCTTAAATGGAAAATTATTTCATAATAAATGTGCATGTCATATTATAAATTTGTGTGTACACGAGGAATTAAGAATAATTAGTCCACAAATAAAAAAAATTAAAAGATTGTATTATGTTTATTCATAACTCCGGTCCAAGAAAACAAGATTTTAAAAGTTTATGCAGACGATTGGGCAAAAAGTATAAAAAAATTATTTTTGATGTTCAGCACCGATGGAATTCCACATATAAAATGTTGCAATATTGTTATGAGTATAGAAATGTTTTATCTATTTGTTGTAATGAGAAAATGCAGCATAATCCCATAACTAATGAAGAATGGAACATTGGACAAATTCTTATGACTTTTTTGCAACTATTCTATGAGTAAACCAAACTTTTATCAGGTGTGTATTATCTGACTTCATGTCATTTTCTTAATCAAATTTTACTTATAAGTAGTCATTTTGTTGAATATAGAAATTCTCCTCTTTTAGGACATTGTTTTTATGATGGAATCTAAATTTAAAGAATATTGGGAAGAAATTCCTACTGTACCTCTTTTGGCCTCTATAATGGATCCTATAATTAAATTAAATGGAGTAGAAATTGCTCTTACTCAATATAATGAATTTTTAGAAATTAATTCAATAAATTATTCAAATAGGGAAAAAAAATTTCAAATAGTAAATAGTATTTTATGTGAAATGTATGGTGTTTATGCAACTGCTTCGAGTAGTAAACGACCATATTCTTCACAGTTGCAAAGCAGCAGCAGTATTAGTAGTGGTAAAACTAGTAAAAATATAATTTTATCTTTAGTAAGAAAACAAAAACAAACGGATTTTAGTGCACCTTCTTTTATTGAACTTTAGTTTTACTTACAAGCCGATTTTTCAAATCTTTTTAATAATGATGAATCAGATAAATTAGATATTTTAGCTTGATAGAAAACACATAAAAGTACATATCCCGTGCTTTCTGTCATGGCACGCGATCTACTAACTGTGCAGGTTTCAACAGTGGCATCCGAGCATCCGAGCCTGCTTTTAGTGTAGGTGGAAGAATATTGGATGATTATAGAATCCAACTTAAGGAGGATGCGGTCGAGGTTTTAGTCTGCTTAAAAGATTGGCGAGCTGCAGAATTAAGAATATAAGATAAATAAGGTCATGAGTCTATGTAATGACCCAGCCCACTAGCAACAATAACTTGTTGGGCCCAACAACCGGCCCAAAATGCTTAAGCCTAATTATTATTACTAGTGTCTAAGTCTCTTATAAACCCAATGACAGCCCTATTCCTATCCGATGTGGGATTATTGGGGTGTCACAGACTCCCCCCGTTAAGGCCCTGACGTCCTCGTCAGTCCAATCACACACACAGCCCAAGATCGCCAGGTGATGTGAGACTTGTCTCGCTAGCCCGTCATCCAGACCCTCGCTAGCTCCGCCGAGACTCGCCACACATGTCCAGCTGGTGAACCGGCTCTGATACCAAATGTAACGACCCAGCCGACTAGCAACAATAACTTGTTGGGCCCAACAACCGGCCCAAAATGCTTAAACCCAGTTATTATTACTAGTGTCTAAGTCTCTTATAAACCCAATGACAACCCTATTCCCATTCGATGTGGGATTATTGGAGTGTCACAGTCTACATCTTCAGATGAAACAGAATTAACTACCTAAAAATATACCAACACTTATGGCATACTAGAGTGCAATCGCCCCAATCTCCAGACTATTGTTTACTAGTTTTTGCACCTCTTCTTTTTTATTTTGTACCTCTCTTTAGTATGTACCCTTTTTAAAGTAAAAAAATGATGTAATGAAGAACAAAATTATATTATTTTTTTTTCTATTGGTTGCTAATTGGTTGTATAAACAATACTATTTTATTTTAAATATATTTTTGGTTTTATAAATATTTGTACTTTTCTCTAATGTAATTATATAATATGATTAATTCAAATTTTACATATTTTTTGTGCTTTTTTTTCAAATATCAATTTCTCTTCAAATAATAAAAAATTATGAAAAAATTAATATTAATTTTTATATTAAAAAGTTAAATTTATTGTTTGTGTTATAATTTTTTTAAAATTTATATTTTTTAAAATTTATAAAATTTTTAAAAAAGTTTTAAAAATGTTGGATATAATTGTGTAAATTAAAAATTATAAGCCAAAAAGTTATAATTTAAACTCATTTTATTAAAAAAATTAAAAATAAAGTATAAAAAAAAGCTGAAAAAAACCTATTTTTCTGGCTTCGGGCTGGCCTGAAGCCCGGCCCGGCCCGACCCGTCCTGAGCGGGCCAGGGGCCGAGCCGGGCTTCCCCCTCCAAGAAAACGGGCCGGCCCGACCTGCATTTGAGCTGGTCGGGCCGGGCTGACCATTGGCCCGAAACGGCCCGGTTAATGTGGCCCATGCCATCCCGGCACGGCCCACATTACACCCTACTTTGACACCACCGAAGTTTAAAAAATTATAAGCACTCCGGACTGAGAATTTTCCATCTCTGCTCTACCTCCAAGAAATTAAGTCCTCATCGCTTGATGTGGATATGTTTGCGGCTAGGTCTGAAAAATGTTGTAGCTCAGCTTGGCCATCATCGTCTAGCGAAGGGTTGAACCCGAGGTTGGGGCGTGAAGCAAAACGTAACAACCAGACATTGACCGAATTTTGTTTCAGGAGCGCCAAGGCATGCAGGTAAGGAAAGTGAGTATGCAGGGTAGACTCTCATACCATCTAGCGTTCCAAAAGGATGTGCTCTTTGTTTGAAAAATCTTTTTGATCTTTTATTAAAATATTCTTTAAAAATAATTCGAAAGTTTAATTTTAGTTTTAGCAAAATTTCGATAAAGAAATTAAATAATAAATACTGTAAAGAAAATGTTTAGAAAAGGCCTGTGGATCGAGGCGTGTAGAGCACTCTCCTAGAAGCGAAATTGCCCCTCCACGTGCGAGGCTTCACGGCAATTACTTCTAGCGATACAATGACCACATTCCACCCCGTCGGCATGCTTTCATTTCAAGGTGGTGCAAGACGAACCCAATAAGCTTTAGATCCAGCAAAATATAAGAAAGCTCGGCGAAAATCAGCGCCAAAAATCAATGGCGAGAAAACAAAAAATGCGAGGTAGAGGATAGGGTTTTGCTCTTAGGTATGCCCTGGTTCAGGTTGAACTCATGCAACCTCCTCCAATATATATAACTAAGGTAAGGATCTTGCTTCAACGTGTCAATTCTGTGTAAAACAAGATAAGCCTAAAATTATACGATATACGGATTAAGATAAAGATAAAATCAAAAAAATAATAATAATAAAATAAAATAAACCGGGTGCATGGACTACGTGCGCCGTCCGCTGCGCGGCTTGGCTCGGCTCGTGTTCGTGCCATGCGTGCGTGCGTGTGTTAAGTCGAGAGCATAACTCTCATTTTCTCCCAAGTAACTAGCTTGAGAATGAAGAAATATATAAATCACAACAACACACCATTAGTTTTCAATATAGGACTAAACCTCACATATGAAAACTTTAGTTGGGTTCTCAGGCAAGGCCCATTAAGTATTGGGCTACCCAAGAGGTCAAATAAGTTTCAAATCACCAAAAATCCAATAAACTCTAACGCTCTTTCCATTGGCTAACAAGAAGGTATTGAAGTGAAGAAAGGTGTAACCAATTTGAGAAGACCCTTTCAAAGAGGTGAGCATCCCAAGGGATTAATGCTGCCAGGTGAGAGCGACTCATGCTTGTAGTGTTTGTTCCTTAGAAGCTAGACCCATGGTAATGATGGTGCGTTATAAAATCTCCATACACCCTCATCAAAAGGGCTGAGTTCATACCTTTTAAATTACGAATGCCAATTCCACCAAAGTTTTTCTAGCAACACACATTTTTCCTATTTATAAGACAATGGAAGACATTGTCTAATTTCTTACCCCTCCAGAAGAACCCCCTATGGATCTTATCAATGCTTATTCCTACCTAGGTTAGCAGCTGGAATACCAAAGAGAAATAGGTGGAAATGCTAGAAAGAACAAAGTTAAGCAGCATAAGTCACCCTCCACTAGATAGTGACATTCCCTTCCAACCTGCCAACCTATTGTCAATCTTCTCAATGAGTGGCAGATAATCCATCTTTGTCAAAGTCTTGAGGGTAAGAGGGAGCCCTGGCTACGTGAGAGGAAAATCATGTGAATAACATCTCAAAAAATTGATCTATTGACAGATTTATAGGAATAAGAACACTCTTGTTGTGAATTATCTTGAGACCCGAGTTTTTAGAGAAAGCTTCCAAGATTAGCTTGATTACTGCGGCCGATCTGAGGGAGCCGTCAAAAAATAGAAGCATATTGTTAGCAAATTATAGTGCGTGCATGGCGAGACTCCCTATCCCCACTACAGTAAAAGCATTTGTATCAACTCCCTTTTGTAGCATTTTGAAGAGCATATCAACACAAAGGACAAACAAAAGTTGTGATAGAGGATCGCCCTGATATAGTCCTTGTTTGCAATTGAAGAAATCTGAAACCCTATTGAGAAGAACATCAGTAGAAGATGACTGAAGCCGAGCGTTAATCCAACCAGTCCATTGATCCCCTAAGCCTCTTGCCGCAAGCAACTCTATTAGAAAGTGCCAACTTATGTGATCGAAAGTTCGTTCAAAGTCCAGCTTTATAAAGGCGCCTTCTGCTTGGTAGAATTCAGATGATGGATAAGAATATGGACACAGTAGAAGTTGTCAAGTATATGCCCCTTTGACAAATGCTGCTTGATGCGGGTTAATTAGGTCGCCCATCACTTTTTGGAGCTTACTTGCCAGCACTTTTGAGATGATTTTGGGTAAGCTATGCACGAGACTAAGATCCTTTGCTGTTGCAGCTACACTCTTCTTTGATACGAAGCAAACCAAGCTTGAATTGAGTCCAGTTAAGTTCACAGTCCCTTTGTAGAAACCAATATCTCCATTATGTTCTCCTTGAGACAATCCTAGTAGCGTTGGTAGAACAACATTGGCAAACCATCTGGCCCCAGTGCTTTCTCTGGAGCACTAGCGAGGATCGCCTTTTTGACCTTCGACACTTTAAAATGCATTAAAAGGTTGGAGAAGTCACAATGTTCCTCCCCGTATAACAAAGAAAAGTTGATGTTGTTCTTGGGAGAACATTCTGTTCCAAGCTGGTTATAAAAGAAAGCAAATAGATAGTCAGATATATCACCATAAGAGGAGAAAGTAGAGCTATCGTCCGAGATGCGAAAAATAAAGTTTCGGTTTCTACAATCACTCGCTTTGAGATGGAAAAATTTTGTATTAGCATCCCCGCCTTTAACCACAGTACATGGGATCTCTGTTTCCATCTTAATTCCTCTTGCAAACAATGTTCTTTATGTCTCGCTTGGAGTTGAGATCATAATAAGCTTTCCATATTAGAGATAGGTCTAGTTTCCTCAGACTTGTCAAGCCATTCGATCCATTGAAAACATACGTTGCTCTGCTTTTTGATTGCCGATGTAAGGCCTGCACTCCAAGAATCGAGGGCCCTTGGACGTTTTATTTTTGCAGCAAAGTGGCTAGATGCATCCAAGCCAAGTAATGCCTGATTCCATACAGTGTAAATAACATTCAAGGCAGTAGGGTATCGGAGCTAGAAAGTCTCAAAATGGAATAGATTCGCTGATGATATAAACGTGTAGACTGAGAGTATTAGCAGAAAGTGATCTAAAGTTGACTCAACAACATCCTTAATGTAAAGTTAAGGAACTTGTGTTGCCATCCATACGAAATCAGAGCCCGGTCCAAAAGTTCTAGTGTAAAATTGCACCTCCCATTTAACCATGTAAAGGATCTATTAAGGAGGGGCATATCTAACAGGCCAATATCATTGATTAGTTCCCTAAATTTCAAAATCTCGAAGATATTTGACGTAATCTTGTTTTTATCTTGAACTGAAAGTAGAATATTGAAGTCTTCTAGGGCCGCCTATACATCCCTTGATCTTGCATTGATAAGATGTAGCTCATTCAAGAAGACAGCTTTGAGGGAATTACAATTTAGACCATAAATGTTTGTGTGAGACCCTAGATAGTCCTATATGTAAGATATAATAGGGCTAAATCTCTTAACTCGGCTTAAGCATTTTGGGCAGTGGCTAAGCCCAAGAGTTTAAGAAAATTAAGCGTATTAGGACAGAAGTTGTCCTAGGATGGATGACCCCCTGGAATGTTGGGGTGTCACAATTGGTATCAGAGACAATTACCAGCCGGAAGTGTGAGTGAGTCTCGGCTGAGCCAGAATTATACAGTGGGGAGAACGAGACTCTCATGCTGTTGACTATGTGGGTAGAGTGCGGCTCCCCTACAAAGTTAGTTTAGGCTAACGAGACGAGTCTCACATCACCTGGTACTTGTCAGTTTGAGCCTCATGAAGGCGTCAGGGCTTAAAGAGGGGGAGAATATAAGACCCCAGATAGTCCTATATATAAGATATAGTAAGGCTAAAATTCTTAACATGGCTTTAGTATTTTGGGCGGTCGCTAGACCCAAGAGGTTAAGAGAGTTAACTGTGTTAGGACAGAAGTAGTCCTAGGATTGGTGACCCCTTGGAAAGTTGGGGCGTCACAGTTGGAGATTAAGAACACGGCTTCATCCATATTTCTTTTAAGTACCACATTTACCGAGAAGAAACCTGACCGGTCTTCAATACAGTCAAAAAAATACGGGTTCCAAGCCATTAGTAGCCCACCTCTAGCTTCAACGGCATCAAGCGTCCTGAACTCTTGTAGGTATGATCCACAAAAGAAAAAAAAATAGATATAGAAATGGATTGGAGCTTGGTTTCTTAGAGACATACTACACTGTATTTACTGTTTAGAATAAAAGATTCGACAATGGTGCACTTAGTCTGATCATTGAGGCCTTTTATATTCCAAGACAAAAAACGAAAAACTCTATTTCTAACCATAAGAAAAGCATACATCCCCCTCCCTAATTCCTTTTGCAGAAAAGCAAACTATTCCTCAAAATCCTACACTCGATAGGTGTACCCCCCATATTCTCCACGTTCTGTGAAGACAGTGGTCCACTAACGCCATCCATAATGCCGCATCCTTCTTGATCTTCTCCACTGCCTTTTCTTTCTCGGATATTTTCTTGATGGAAGAATCTATCGTAGAAGAAGAGGGTCTGGAAGTCTTGGAAAGATATTTTGCTAACTTTAGTATTTTGCACATTAGCGCTTGGGCCTTTTGTAGGGTGGATTTTTTCAAACCCTTGTATTTGTTAGCGAGTCACAAGCTTCTCCAATACGAATAAGGCTTGGATTAGGCCGCGCGATCTATGCAGAAAGATTTTGAATGTAGAGGGGAAGGAGAGTCCAACATTAAAAAAAAAATCTGCTTTTAGTAGGCCCATACGCTAAGAGGACCAGCTTATGGGAGCTTATGTAGGAAGTAGGCCCACTAAGAGTGAAATAGTTGTCAGTAGGGGCCCAAGAGTGATCTGGTCCGGTGCACTCAGGAGTCAGGACCGCATTACCTACCAAAAGCGCCTGGTCCACTGGGCCACAAATGGGACCCAGATCAGGAAAAACCACCGGGGCAAGTGGGGAGTGGGAATCACCTGATTAGTCTAAGGGGGAACCCGAAGACCTTGATTATCACTAACATCGGCAGCAGAGGTAAGATCTTCCCCAAGTATGCTGAGCCATGTAACCCGAATTCAAATTTGCACTCAAATTTGAAATGAAGGTGATCTCATTATCAGTCTCCATTCCCACCAGTGCCGGACCGATTCGAAAACTCACTGTCACTGTTGTCGCACTCTAGCATACTTACTTTGCCAAAGACCAGACCTTCTAGCAAGATGAGCGTTAACAATGTCTCCAGTAACAGATGGCACCGAGGAAAAACCCGAACTCTTGATAAAATTTTCTTGAGCCTCTATGGTGGTTAGGTCCAGATGTTCAAAGACATTTTCAGGCTGCGGGCCCATCGACTCCATTGCGATGCACCCTGATAAAAAGGGTAGACCGGCCGAAGGGGCCCTGTAAGGAAGAAAGGCCTCAATCGTGCACGACCGAGCAGCAAGAGTATCCGAATGTATGTTGGGGAAGTGAGAAACTTTTAAAACCACATTGTGGCTAAATGAAAATAAGGTAAACCACAAGAGGGTAAAGTGAAAGTCTTTGAACTACAAGATGGCAATGTGAAGATAAGCTATAGCACATAGGGGCAATTTGAAGTTTACCCTAAAATTTATATAAATTTTACTTAATTATAATCTTTTTTATTTAAAAGTAAATAGTTTGAAATGAAAATCATAAATTTGAAACAAATTGTTGTTGTGTCATTAAGCAAGATTTGACAAAAGAGAGGGAAATACAATATTTCCACACCATCTAGAGGTGTACATCTTACACCGTTAGATTTAGAATTTCAAAAACCCCTTTGAGATTTTATAAAGAGCAATTCTAGTGGTACATCCTAAAGTGGGTGTAAAATAACAAGGACTTAGCTTTCGCCACATTCTAAATCGGTTCACACCCTTATAGGAGAGACTTTCAAGAGCACTAGATCTCCGACGTTAAACTTCAAATCGCGTTGTCATTTGTTGTATTGGCTCTTTTGTCGACTTTGCACTGTCAATTGTCTTTAATGCATAATTCTAACTTTTTCCCTGACCTCTTGTACTATGTCTAGATCCAAAGTAGATCTATCATCGATCTGACTCCAACACAGTGGAGATCAACACTTTCTATCATACAATGCTTCATAGGGTGTCGTTCCAATACTTGTTCGGATGCTGTTGTTCTAGGCAAACTCCGCCATCGGCAAATATTGTTGCCAACCGATCTCATAACCTAGGATGTATACTCGTAGCATCTCCTCAAGGATTTAATTAGTCCTCTCTACTTGCCCGTCGTTTTGAGGATGATATGCCGTGTTAAAATCTAGACGCCTCCCAAGAGCCTCGTGGAGACTTCTCCAAAACTACGAAACAAATCGGGGATCCCAATCCAAAACGATAGATACTAGCACACCATGGAGTGTATAACTTCATCAATGTAGATCCATACCAATTTATCCTGTGACCAAGTGGTGTGGATAGGTAGAAAATAAGTTGATTTCATTAACCGATCTATAATCAGCCAAATCGCATCGTGGCTCATTTGCGGCTGGGGCAAGCCAATGATGAAGTCCATAGAGATGTTCTCCTACTTCCAAATGGATACATGTAGACTTTGCAATTTGCCAGCCGAAGTCGATGTCTCGTCTTGACTTATTGGCATACTAGGTATTGATCCACGAAGCGTCCAACGTCACCTTTTATATCAAGCCACTAGAAATGTGTCTTTAAATTTTTGTACATTTTGGTGCATCCGGGTGTATGGTATACAGGGACCATTGTGCTTCTTTTAGATTTTTTTTCGAATCTCCGAGTCACTAGACACACACAATTGACCTCGAAACCAGAGAACCCCTCGGAGTCAAGCTAAAATCCTTCGTGCTCCCGCCCTCGATATCAAATCATACCTTTTGTAGCTTTTCATCTAAGATTTGTCTCTCCTTGATTTTTTCCAACAAGATTCGTTGCATTCTAAGAGTCATGAGTTTTACTGAGGTACTGATTGCAACAGCCTCCAAATCAAAATGTCGTATTTCTTTTTGCAGCGACGCTTGGCTAATGATCAACTTCGTGAGATTTTTCAAGGATTTTCGGCTTAAAGCGTCCACCACTATATTTACTTTTCTTGGTGGTACGAGATTAAGACTTTGTAGTCTTTTGACAATTCCAACCACCAATAATGCCTCAGATTCAATTCCTTATGAGTTGATAGGTTTTTTAGACTCTTGTGGTCTTTGTAAATCTTATAATGCTCGTCATATACATAGTGCCACCATAACTTTAGAGAAAACAAATCACAACAGCCAACTCAAGGTTATAGGTGGAACGGTCAAACTACAGTATCGATATACAAGATAACCGTGGTACCTTAGGTCAAAGGATCACTCATACCACTACAGTATAGAACAATTCACTGACGAGTGAGTGAACAATTCATTGACGATTGAGTAGATCAACATCCATGTAATTATTCATAATTGGTCACGTTTAGTGAAATTGTTCCTCAACATTCACTTATATGCTTGATCTAGTGTCATCATACTAATGACTTGAGACTCGAAATCCCATAAGGAAAGCACATCTCAGGCATATGATAGAAGGTATACAATGCCCATTTTACACAGCTGTGCTCAGTTCAAAATATTGAATGCTTGCTCTATAACCCGCTTCACAATTCGAGCACTCAAAATGGAAATCGTTCGAATGTTTATTCCACCACAATAAGGGTGTTCTCGAGTTGACTGTCCAAATATGGTGCATGGCGTCCAAGTGTTTATTCCTCCGCACAAGGGGTGTTCTCCAGTTGAGCGTTCGAATGTGGTATTGGGTGCCCTCAGTGGACCGCCTGAAAGTTGTTTCGGGCACCCACAGGGGAATTGTGGCGCCCGAAGCTCCTGTCTAGTAACGCCTACTCTCAAGTTGGGAGTCCTGAAGTTATTCGGGCGCTGCATGTAGGATCCGAATTAACATTCGGGCCCCTACAAGGTATTTTGGACGTCTGAATCTCAGACTCCTGCAAATCCAACTCTCTGGATAAGCGTCCGAAATTTCCAGGTGCTTCCAAGTGCTATTCGAGGTTCTGGGCGTCTGAATTGGTCTAGAACTCAAAATTTTCAGTTTTGAAGCACTATTTCGATCCAAAAATTAATTTTAATTCGATCCAAACTTATTCTAAACCTCTCAAAATCTATTTTAATCATGTCTAGAATGATTCAACTGTACTTTATCAATTTAACCAAAATCCAGGTACAATATAGCAAGGAGGCACGGATGCAGACAAAAGTGTAAGCTTTTATTTTTATTTTTTTTTTTGAGAGGAAGGTAGCATGCTACCGCTTCATTCATTAAGAAATTGAACTTAGCAACAAGGTTGAGACAACTAGGCCTCAAAGGAGGAAAAAAAAAAGAAGAAGTTGTGTAGCTCAGATACAATTAACCTGTGAGTAGCGTGACACAACCAGTGTCGTACAGAGTACACACATATAAAAAACCAACTGATAAGATCGCTAATGCAAGCAGTGCGAGGCCCAAAGGTCTCTGAAGGAACGGATGTTAGCAACCAGCTGGTTCAAGGGGAGTTTCTTGTTTTCAAAAATTCTTCTGTTCCTCTCCAACCAGATTGACCACCACGTAGACGTAATTGTAGCAAGTTCGCGACCCCCTAGGGCACCGCCTTTAAGGCTACTCTTTTCCCAAAGTCGATTCACAGAGTGGCATTGGTATAGAGACGCCTTGTTTGGGAAGTGTAAGCTTTTAATTACTTCATTATATCTCTTGTTATATAATATTTCACATAGCTCAGAAAATTTAGACGATTATCTAAATCCAAATTGTTGAAATATCACGCTGGTTCTATATTTGAATAACTTAGTTACAAGTTATATAATATATCTAAAATTTAAGTAAAATAGATTTTTTTTTCTCTACTAAAGTTATCAAAATTGTTTATCGAAAAATTTATTTATTGATTTATTTATTTATTTTGAAAAGAACACCACAAGATATTTATTTCATAGAACAAACAGTCACAGACTTCTCAAACTCTTCGAAAGAAGACCAACTAGAAACTACCCGCGAAGTAAGGTCCCATTTAGCTAGTTTACCAACACTTCGTGAAAATGAAGTATATCTAGAAGACCACACTATAGGAATATTATTATTGGATTTCAAAAGGCGTCGAAGCGAAGCAATTTCCTCTTCTACTTGCAGTGAAATCGGGATATGTCGGTACTCCTAACACAAGTAGGAATGAATGATGGTTGTCGAATTTGTGTAAATTGAGCACTTGATATTAGGCTGATTATTTAGAAGCCACTTGAGCAATTATTTATTCAACTTATATAATTGCTTACATTAGGGGTGTGTTTGGTTCGAAGTCGGAATCGGAATCAGAATCAGAATCGAAATAAGCTGGAATTGGAATCGGAATGACTCGTTACCTAATTCTGTTTGGTTCATCACCTGAATCGGAATCGGAATAAATCATTTCCATTGTTGGTGTTTGGTTCAGGTAGATATAAAAAAACGTAATCAAATTAATATACTAACTTTATCTTTATAATATATTAATTTAAATTCAAATTGAAAATTAAATATTAAAATTTTACGTCAAAATTTTGAAATAATGTCAAAATTTTAAATCTTTTTTTTTTAGAAAAAATTAAACTTTGAAGCTGAGGGGATAATTCAAAATATAAAACTAAATTTTGATTTATTCAAATTCCAACTTAAAATTTANTCAAGTTCAAATTAAAATTTAAAATTATATATTTAATTTCTAAATTTAAACTCATATTTTAATTAAAAAGTTGAAAAAATAAATTTAATCTAAATAAATATTCATTACGTCCGGATTCAACTTTCAATCCGGCCTCCTAGGCCGGATTGAAAAAATAGGTGATTGGGGGATTCCCATTCCACTCGGAAATCGGAATCGGAATGGAACTCCCATATACCAAATACCAACAAACGGATTCGCACATTTCAATTCCGATTTTAAGGTAAAAAAGAAGCGAATCAAACATGCCTAGAATTAACCGTATTTAACTCAATGATAGAGCACGGAATGTAAATTGAACCAAATCGTAAAGAATGGAGAATAATTGAAACAACTAATGCACAAGGAAAATTTTTTCAAATTGTTAGAAGAATTTTTAAAAAGTGTAGAATTTTTTTAAAATTTTTTATAGTAATAATAAACAAAAAAACTAAGATGCATGAAGAAATGTTAAAATGTTGTCTAATAACAACAAAGGAATGCAAATTGAATACAAAATCTAAATTTCAATTTTAAATTCAAAATCTGAGTCTGAATTCAAATTTTAAATTTTTTATTTGAAATCTAAAATCTGGATTTGAATATGTTATTTGAATTCAAACTTTGAATTTAAATTTGAAATAGACTTTATAATCTGAATTTAAATATATAATTTGAATTTAAAAGTAAAATTTGATTTAATTTAAATTTGAAGTCAGGACCCTAATCTGAATTTCATTAAAAATTTGAATTCAAAGTATGAATTTGAATTTCAATTAACTTGTTACATTTCTCTCAATTTTACGAAAAAAAAAAAAGTTCTGTAGCAATAGTGCTCCAATAACCATACGTAGTCGTACATACTACAAATAGCGTTTCTCTTTTGTTTGGTTAAACATAAAATCATCAAAAATAATTTTTTATAAAATAAAAATTCAGTAAAAAAAAAATATATATTTTCTAGTGTTTAGTTTGTATGAGAAAATTTTCATCAAAATTTATTTGGTTGAAAGAAAAAAAATTACATTTATTTAATTTGGCGAAAAAAAAAAATTATTGAGTTTCATTTTTCCTCGAAAAACAGTAAAAACGAAAACTTCAATTTTTTTTTCTAATCCGTAAAATTATTTTTATAAATTTTTTACGTTAAGCCAAATAAATAAAAAATATTTTTTATATTAAAAATAATTTTTTAATTTATTTTGGGCGGAACCAAACGCACCCGAAAGTCAGAGTTTAGAAGATAAAGTCAGTAATAGCGGCAACAGCTGACCTGCAGAAAGGGATCATCATGACATTATCCTCTCTCTCTCCCTCTCTCTCTCTCTCTCTCTCTCTTAGCACCAGCCCACAAATCAGAGAGAGCTCTCTTTCCCTTTATTAGCATCAAGCCATCAACCCCACACTCATCAGAGAGAGAGAGAGAGAGAGAGAGAGAGATGGTTGAAGGAGAAGGAGATGGGAGTCCTCTATTTGAGACCGAAGTTGCTGAGGGCATCGGAAGGATTTGGTACAAGTTACATGCTCTCTCTGTGTTCGTGGGGATTTGTGGGATTTGGGCGTACAGAGCTCTGCATATCCCAAATGCAGAGGAGGAGCAGGAGCAGGGCCAGGGGAGGTGGTGGGCATGGATTGGACTCTTTGGGGCCGAGCTCTGGTTCGGCCTCTATTGGGTGCTCAAACAGGCCGTGCGCTGGAACCCTACCTATCGCCGCACCTTCAAAGCAAGGCTCTCCCAGAGGTAACTAAACAAAGAACACAAATCCTCTCTTTGTCTCTCTCTCTCTCTCTCTCTTTTAATATTGAGATAAATAAGAGATTGATCTTTGGGATAACGTGGTATCAGAGCCATGTTGGATCGAAAACAACGTTGCTCTGTTTTTCAGAAAACAGGATTAACATTTCAAAAATCGTACCTGAAGCCATCTCTATATTTGATCCTAATTAAAGCCAGCTATTGTTTGATAAGACGAAGGATTTCATCAGTGGCTGAAGAAGCCTATGCCTGCCATCTATAATCTATAATCTATAATAACTATATATTATCCCTCAATAACTGCATCACGTTGTCGCGAGCGGCCGCGCGCGGGGCGCGGGCGGCGGCGTGGCAGAGCCGTCAGCGAGGCAGTGCGCGGCGGGCAGGGCGGGCGCTGGCGCGGTGCACGGGCGTGGCGCCGACTCGGGCTCGCGGCTCCGCGCGTGGGCGCAGCGAGCAAGCGGGCGCTGCGCGGGCCCGGCGCTCGGCCGCGGGGCGGGCTCTCGGCGCTGGATGCGGGAGAGCGCGCCTGCCGGCGGGGCGGCGCGCGGCTCCGGTGCGCAGGCGCGGCGTCGGCCGGACATCGCGCGGAGCCAAAACAATACGGTCGTGTAGTGGTGGTGTTTCACGGTGTCCAGAGCCGAAGTGGACCTCGTGTACCACATGAGGGGAGGTCAACGGTGACTCTCCCTCTCATTCTCTCAGTCTCTTCTCTCTGTCCTCTATCTATATATATTATATATATATATTTTATTTTGATAAATATATATATTACGTTATTATTATAGTATAGTGATATTTATTTATAGAATAATATTTTTATTATTATATATAGTATTTTATTTGTATAAGATTTATATTATTATATAGTATACATAGTATTTGTATAAAATCATAAATATAATATAATAATTGTAAATAATTATAGACTACTGATATTAGATTACTAGAATATAATTTATAATATTGAGCATAGTCACAGTTAAATTGACATTGAAAAAAAAAATAGCAGCTTAAGTTAATTTTATCATTTGACGAAAAATTTAATTTGCAAAATCACAAATAATGATTTCCATTCTCATTCACTAACTACTCGGGGACTTACGATACTGTACTAAATATTTCAACTAACTTATATCTGGGTATACCATGCGGTAACAAAATTTTTTGATTAGTACTTATTACCATTAACATTCTAAAACAATTTTTATTAACTTGAAATTTTTAAAATTAAATTTTAAAAATAACTACGCACATCTCCGCGCAGGGTCTTTATAACTAGATTAACTATATATATTCCTCATTACCTGCACCTGGTGCGGAGAGGCCGAGCGCGCGAGGCGCGCGCCCGAGCGCCGGAGCGATAGCACGAGGCGGAGTGGCACGGCGGGTACGCGGTGCGGCGTGAGGGGCGTCTGACGCGGGGGCTGCGAGGCGGGCCGAGCGCGCGGCCGGGCGCCGGGGTGATAGGCGCGGGCCCGATGCCGCGAGGGGAGCTGAGGCTTGCACGGAGTAGGCGCGGGCGGGCTGGCCCGAAGGCGCGTATGCTTGGCCGCGGGGCTGCTGTAGGCGCGCGGAGGCGCTAGGCGCGGGCGCTTTGGCGCGGGCTTGAACCGCGAGCAGGTACGTAGCGGGCGACGGGAGCGGGAGCGATGCACTGGGGCGGGGCTTACCGCGCTGGCGTGATAGCGCGAGCTCGACGCGGGCGCGGGCGCGCGGACGGCCGCTGACCGCGAGGGCGGCTTTCGTTGGCTTGCGGGACGCGAGCCAACGCGGGGCGCGGGTGTGCGCCGTGGCGGGCGTGCCGGCGCACAGCGCGGCGCGGGTCTGTGAGGAGCCGAAAAACAGCGGGCTCATATGGGTGTGTTTGCTCGGTTTCTCGGGTCCATGAGCCATTTCGCGCCGTCGTGACCACGTAGAGGGAGGTCCTATATTATATATATATAATTTATTTATAAAATATATTTATTTATTATATATAGTATTTTATTTGTATATAGATAATTATTATATAATAATACATTATATAATTTACTATTTATTTTATAAAATGTAAACTATATAAATAAATGTTAAATAATTTAGACTACTGGTATTAAGTATAAATATTAATTCTTATAATATTGAGCATTCACATTAAATTGTACATTAAAAAATAAAAAAAATTGATGCAGCTTAAGTTAATTTTTATATTTGATGAAAATTAATTGTAGAAATCACAAATAATGATTTCTCTTCTCATTCACGTAACTACTGGGGCCTACGATCCTACTAAAATTATTCACTAACTAATGGGGACTACTATAGGCTACTAAAATTTTTTGATGTACTTAATTGCACCATTTAAAATTCTGAAATTGGATTTTTATAGCTAATTTTCAAAATTAAATTTAAAATAACTACCCGCAGCATCGCGCGGTCTCCTTAACTAGTTTCTTAAAACACATAGTATTGAAAGAATATGGGTTCACGTTAAGCTCATACGTACATCTGTCAATGTCTGGGGAAATGCATTTTCTTATTCAAAGGAAGGAAACATTACCGCTCTCTTGTCTATCGTAAAAAAAATGTGCATGCAAAAAATTAAGCTATAATTGCAGACAAATTAACCGTCAAATTAGACAGAAATTTAATTTCTAACCTAAAACCCACTAAAACCATACAAAATTTTGAAGCAATTGTGGCACATTAAGGCAGTTTGGTTAATGATTGGAATAGAAATTAGAAATGAATTGGATATGTCTTTAAGATGGGAAATGAATGACAATCATCGCAAAAATGTTTGTTTCATTATTGGATGAAATCGAATGAAAATTTAAGAAGTTTGAAGAGAGGTGTTTGATTACAACTGATGAATGGAAGAGTATGCTGTTGGTGAAAGAGATTGAATAGTTTATTTTGGAATCGGCCCAATCCGGTTCAAACGGATGGGCCATAATAGGATTTAGTCCATTTATTCTCGAGGGAATGGAAACCCGGAATTGATTCCTATGACAACACCAAGCAACCATAACTTAGAATCAATGAATCGCATTCGATCCAAGTCTAAAATAGGTGAACCAAACTTGCCCTAATTTCGGCCCAAAGACCGGCCTAGATTCTGTCAGTTTGGAGTTTGATCTCTATATGAATCAATTCATTATATGCATATATTTTCATTTAGGTGCCTTAATTACAGAATTCGTGTCATTATAAAATGCAAGTGTTTTTTCACTTTTCCTCGCCTAACTTTTCAAAAACTATATTTACCCTCAACATTTCAATTTTGTTGCATTTAGCTCGCCCGCTCAGGATTCTATCACTATATCGTCAATTTTTTATAATTATTAGTAATCGAAAATACCCTTCAAAATGACAGAATACATTAAAAATTATTTTTTCCTTATAGAAGAATAAGGGCATGTGGCATGTGTCCTCTCCATTAAGAGTCGTACCCTCTCTGAAAACTTTTTTGAAATTTAAGAGGCACAAACGAGGTCAGGGAGGAAAAGCTGAAAAAAACGAGTATATTACCGAGGAAGGTTTTTGTAATTTAGCTTTTCATTTATTACTGCTATCATCTTATTCACGTACTTTTCTTCAATCAATCCACGTGACATATTCATTGACATCTCCCATATATTTGTGAGTAGGGGTTTAAGACATTCAAGGTCGATCTTTGGTTTTAATTGAAATTCATAGCTAATATCGGCCTTAAAACTAGCTAATCTAGTGTAGCAATTGTGGTAAGGAACTCAACAAATGGTGAAACCATAAATAATTCCGCGTTTTTGACTCTCATTGTTGTGCTAAAAAAAGGTAACATTAAACTTAAAGATAGAAACGAAAGAAAATCAATCTTGGAACCTAGCTACCGCTAAATAGGGCAGATCATGGTGGACATTAAATAAGGAATCAAGAGAATATACGTTAAAAAGCATCCACATCCGCACAGTTCTCAACTATCTGGAATGCTAATCCTCAGGCATCTGTCACCATAATTTTGATTAAAAATTGGAATATTAAATATATTGTTTATACTAAATTAGATGCAATATTTTTGTAGTTGTAGTGTGGTAGGTTTTTAAGGGCTAATGAGTGGTGTTAACAGAAGACGGGTGAAAAATTAATAACTGGCATAGATGGACATAAAATTTCAGCCCACAGAGGTTTTGGGTATGGTGGTGTCTTCACTTTTGCTTCCACCGTGTAGGTAGAGAAAAAGGCCACACATCCAATATGATTTATCCTAGTTGAGGGAACCTCACACTTTGAATGTGTGCGTGGTGTGTGTCTATAATATATATATATATATTATGAGAAGAGAGGAAGAGAAGAGAGAGAGAGAGAGAGAGCGAAGTAGAGCTACTATGCTATTGAGCATAGGAGATCATGGTGATTCGACTTTTTGACCTTTAGATCTAATCCGCTTTGATCATTTTGAATATTTGATTAGATACTATTTACTGTAGGGACTGGACTCAATCCTAGGGGTACATACTCAACCCGGGGGGGACCACAATCCATCGCCAACTGTACAATTCTTGATCCACAGGGTCAAAAAGTCGGAAAGCTATAAACCTCTTATGCTCCGATAACGCATAGTGTCTCTAACCACCATGGGCGTGTTGGTTCCGTTCTCTTTCACACTCTGGAATCGGAATCGGACATGGGCCGAATCCGTTTGTCGGTGTTTGTACGCCGAGAGTCCGGCCATCTCTCGATCAACGATAAAGTGGAATAAATTCCCACCAATCATCGCAGTTTTTCAATCCGGCGCTAGGAGCCGATTGGAATTAATCCCGAAGTAATGATATTTATTCGCAATCATAATCTAAATTATACTTTTTAATTTTTTTTAAATTAAAATATGATTTCAAATTAAATAATTTATAATTTTAATATGAATAAAATTAAAAATTTAATCAAGTATTCTCGAATCTAACTGTATGATTTGAATTTAAATTAAATTTTCAATTTATATAAATATTTATTTAATTTTATTTAAAACTTAATTAAATTTATGGGATTCAAATTAAATTTAAATTGTAATATTTAATTTGAATTGCAATAAAATCCGCAATTTAGTTTTATATTTTGAATTTATCTCATCCAACTCAAATTTTAATTTTTTTTAAAACATGATTTAAAATTTAGACATTATTTCAAATTTGATGTGATATTTTTACATATTATTTTAATTTGAAATTTAAATATTAATACGTTTTTATACTTCACCTGAAAACAAACACTGATCAATGAAATGATTTATTCCGATTCCCGATTCAGGTAATGAACTCAACACAATGGTACTTAGTCGATTCCGATTCCGATGTCCACTCTATTTGATCCGATACTGATTTCGACTTCACACTTCGATACGTCGAAACACAGCCTATATAAATAGTATAGATATTATGATATATGTTATATATAATTATATATATATATTATATATGAATAATATAGTCGGCTACTGTACTCTATGAGTTATAGACGATATTTACTCAATAAGTTTTCCGGCCGTTAGATCTAACCCCACTTGATCATTTTCACCGGTTAGATCATTACTATTCACCAACATCTCACTCAACCCTAGGAATACGCTATAATCCTAATCAGGCGACGCTATACCACTAAATACGCACATTCCTCCATCCAACGCCGAAAACTTATAGATTATCATGGGATTCTATTACACATGTACGAGATAGTACCTACCTATATACGATAGTTCGGCTACTATATATATAGAGCTAGGCTGCCTCTGCTTTCAAATTACGAGGTCTTCATATTGTAATTGTTTGTTTGATTGATGGACATTCATTCGGCGCAAGCAGTTTCGTTAGAGAGATCTACAAGTGTTGAATCTTTCTAACACCGCAATTCATAAGTTCTTGACTTGGTACCTAGAACGAGTAGTTTCAAAATGATGGCTGAAATTAAAATTTTATAAAAAATAGTGAATATAAGACTTAAATATTCTACAATCGGAGTTTGATCTTACTCCTTCATGTTAAGTTAGATATCTTTCTATTAAGCTTCACTGTAATTATTCGATTATTACATGCACTGAATGCTACTACTGTGAACTTACGAATAGTCTTAGTGACACTCGATGCACATTAAAATAGTTATTTGAGATTCGTTTAATCAGCTTGGTAAAATGACGTCCGAAAAATATAAATTTTGATTTCTAAATTAGTTCTATAGTTAGATATGTCTACCGAACGATTATACGCATTAGATGTCCTATTATTGTGAAAATAAGGGAGAAGGATGGGCGGTAGGTGATAATGGTCCCTCAGTTAGATAATAAGTGGTCCCTTAGGGTTAGTGGGTATTGGTAATATAGATCTAAGGATGGAAATGTTAAAGGGGTGATTATAACGTCGAAAATCTTATGAGTATCAAAAGAGATTCTATACTCAATAAGTATAAGTAAGCCTAGCTGAATCTCTCTTCTCTCTCTCTCTCTCTCACATATAATATATATATTTATATATATAGTATAATATAAGCTCTTTCCTGGCAACGTCGGACGAATGGCGTTTGAATTTCTGTTCATTAGAACAAGAATATCTTCAAGTTAAACTCGAGCGTAGGGTTCTATTTGTCACAAATGCAAAATAAAGTCGAAATTTTTCATTCAAGAAGTTGCCTATGGATTCCAACGCCTTGTTTTTGAGCTTGAAAAAGTGAAATTGGACAAATCATTTTTTCTTGAACAACATAACTAGAAAAAGATAATCTTGGGTGAAGTGATTGTTATGTTCTGGCACAATTGTTGGGCTCATCATGTCGAAAAGGTAATCTTAAAGTGAAGTGATTGGTATTTTGCCACCAAAATGTAGGCTCATCATGTCGAATCTTAGAGTGAAGTGTATTCGTTAACATTCTAATTGGCATTAATTGAATATCAATATGGCCGGCAACTAATTTTTTTATGAGTATTTAATATAGACCTGAATTGATTCCGAGCTTAATTATTGGTTCCTTTTCGGCCCAAACTGTGGGGTTATCAAGGCCAGGATCTAGAACTGAAGTGTATTAGTTTCTTTACGAGCATGGGAGCCACGTCTGTGGTTCCTGTAATCTCTTGATAATAATAGTTTCACTGTCCAAATTTTATTTCCATTTAACACTCTGAATGTGGCGTAGTTATTATAGCAATTACTTCTCTCAGAACAAAGACTGAAACATGAATCGATCGTCATCCCAATTGTCGTTTTAGCAGCAGAAAATTAAATGATTAAACTTTTAGTAGGAATTGTAGTACTGTTCTGCCAACAAAATACGTTAACGGAAACGTAATCAACCAAGAAGTCGGCATCATGATCCCCCCATGAGGTCACCTAGCTCTGGCCCGAGGAACTTATCGCTCATGAAAAAGGGGGAATTTGAGCTGCACAAAAAATAAACTTGCAATGAAGCAAGTGACAAACTCAGATTAAACATTCCACAACTTTCAAGACTAAATTGTTTATCTCTTCAAATAAGCTCCAATTAGATTTGTTTTCTACATGGCTTTGCAACTAGATTTCATGCAGAGCCGAGTTATTTCTCTTTCAAGACCGAATCAGGTCACATTTACTACCCTCTGCATAAAAGTTAACAAATGATACAGAAACAACTTGCCCGAGTGACATCTTTGTGTGCAGCAGCGGAACCTAACAATGACGCCACCAATATGTGTTATCACAAGTGCTAATCTCGTTCCTTCGGCTACGATTATCCAAAAGATAAGCTAAGTGTGTATCTTCCGACGAATGGCTCGATCGTTACTTACATTCTATGCCTCTTAGAGGCAATCAATTCTCGAAAACGAACTTGGATTCCTTTCTGCCAGAAGTTCAAATGTGGAACTAGATCCCCGGCTTTTATTCAAAGAATCACTATGATGCAAAAAGATGTTCACAGGAAGCTAGTTGAATGGTTGCACGAAAGGTAACAGTAGTACATGTTACGAATGTTTCATTTTTGCCCATATGGATGTTCTTGATTTTAGCATATATATGACTCTTTTCGGTTTTACTTGCAGAATTTGTATAAAGAAATGGAGAAACCGAAATAAATAAGTGACCAGATGGTTAGCTTGCCAATGAGACATTTCGGCAACAATCACAAGGGATTCCTTGAGTGAAATGTACCGAGTAGAACTCATGCGACCACCGATGCTATTGTCAAGTAATTTGCATGTAACCTTCTCATTAGGAATCATTGTTCTATCAGTAGTCATAGATTCAAAAGTTTTAATTATCTTGACTATTGCACTAAAAAGGAGGTCTCCATTAGGTTCAATTTTCTTTTGGTGTAGAAACTATTTGACGAAGAATGGAAAATCCTTCACTGATAATAAGGAGTCGTGTTGCCCACATTGTACATGGCTCCGTGATAAGAGACCTGAGCACCACCATAATTTCAAAGCTGGATGACTATGAATTCTTTAGTACGTATTTGGTCATTAAATTTGGGATCATGTATATTTAGTCTATCGTTACTAATAATTTCAATTGAATTTTGGCCTGAGATAATAATGCAAAATACTTCACCCAATGCTAACTACGAAGTTGTCTTATGCTTGACAACTCTAATGTGGGGCTACTAGGTTGGCAAAAATTTGGGTTCGGGTACAACAATGGTAAGATCAATACTCAGCTAGTTTCCAAATCCGACACGGATTACGGTATTATGACGCCGCTGGTTTGTTCGGATTTATTGACTTGAGGCCAGACCGGGACTTTTATTCGGACAAAAATATTTTTGTCCGATACCCTATTTGTATAATCCGTAGCAGATTACTTGTTCGGGTCAGCTAGTTGGTCAACCGGGTAATATTTGCCACCCTATGCACCGGATTATGCCATCTCAGATAGCCAATAATTTGCCTTCATCTTGCGTTGATGACTTGCAAATCTTTTGATCTTGTTTTTTTTTATTGGGTGCTGTAATTGTAAAATGCTTAGGCTAAGAGTTTCATTCTGAGATAAGCAGTGGTGCCGGTCATTCACACATGGATTGAGACATGTAGCTCAAAACAATTTCCGAACTCATAAACAGACGCATTGTGTTTCTTCATGGATGAGACAAGGCCCCAGAGTTTCTATGTTCACTGCCGAACGTTTTCATAACATCACGCAAGAATGACATTATTGCCAACTGCTTGAGAACTGAATAGAGGTAAAATACCTTAACCACAACTAATTATATTCTTTATACATATTCTATCTAGTATCTCTACGTATATACTTTAGCTTATAAGGTGGAGTTCATGGACTTGGATGATTTGGGGGGCCTCTATATGTGGGATGCTGTTTTTTAATAAGAAGAAGAGAGCTCATTGGGAAAGAAATATGAGTCAATAAGGCAGAGATGAAATAACAAAAGGAACACTAGAGCAATGCATCAACTCTTGGAAGAGAAGCAAGAGTTCTCAATAACCTGTATTTTTGAGACAACACTGAATGGTGAAAGAGGTTATTATATCTTTTCCCTTTTTATTTCCTGTAGCTCCTAACTTGACCCAGATTCATTTGGTGCTCAAAGTTTCAATTGTAAATGTCGTATTTTAGTTTTATACTTGATTGAATTTTGCCTCATCACTTTCATTTTAACAACTGGGTCATTGAAGTTTGATTTTGATTGCAATTTTGTTCTTAGAATTTCATGTTATAACAGAGAAAACGTTGGCGCCTAATCTTTAAATGGTAACTGATAACAGAGCATACACTCTAATTGCTGAACAGCTACAATTGAAACTAAGCACGCAAGTGAGAGGCTGTGATTTCTTACATTTTAGTGAGTCTCAATTGTGCTTCGACATTGCAGGTGGGGCTGAAAGTATGGGTTTCGCCGTAGAGGATGTGATCACCTGGCTTGCAATCCAATGCAGGGGGAAATTACATCACTACGTCCCCAAGGGTGGGCTTTTAAGGGGTTGCCCCTGTGACACTGGCACAAGACCCTAGTTCAGCACAAAAGGTGGTCCTGAGGGAAATTTCCGAGATATTCCTTTCAAGTATATACCTTACTCTATGGCCAAGAAAAAAGCTTTGGGCTTCAACTTGGCTATAACATCTCATTCTGCTTTGGGCCCGTGCATCCTTCCACAATTTTATTATGCATCAATCGCATCCTTCGCTCTCTCTCCATGACATCCCTTATTCCCCAGTGTGAGAATCAATCTGACTCCAAAGATACACTGATGAGATGAAAATCTGGAAACCAATGCTTGATGAGATGCAACATACATCATCACACTTGCCATCTTCAGCCATTCGCCTATAGCTCATCTCATACTTCGGTCCAAAACATACAATTCAAAAGGAGAAAAGACTGCCACTCAGTATATTCGATAAATGAAATGTGGCGATGGTGACTAATTAGATTGCGTCATCAGGTGCAAGCACATAAATTCTCTATTATTTTATTGGCATTAACTAATTTATACTGACAACAGGTACCAGCATTTGTTTGTGCACTCGTTTTGCTTAGTTATTGGTGTAAACAACTATAGGCATAGCTTGTGAGTCCAAAAAGGGAATACACATAAAGGATGTGAACGCAGCGAAGAATGTGGCTTTTCAAGAGATTGGCTTCTTACCCATGTTGCTGCACTGAATGTCTTCTTGTAAGCTACTCGACGTGAAAGAAAATTGGCATTTATCGTCACTGGGGGGTGCTGAGAGGTGCCGACGAGGGGTCTGCAAGCGGCTAACGAGAGAAGCAAGTCATGGAGTTCGGATCGCGTCTCTCATGTTCATACATTCTATCAGCTGCATGCAGTGTTTTGACTGCTCTTTGCCTTCTAGGGTACGTTAAGAAGTTGGTGTTGGTGAACTGGAGAGTGATCATGTGGTGCAACTTACACGTAACTGGGCTATCACCCTAATAAACCATTGTCCCATCTATCAAGCCATTGTTTTTAAGGTTGATGGTGGATCATGCCGATAATCCGATGATCATATATCGGTGGTCTGGCATGCTCAGCTGTATAATATAACAAAGTGGTAATTCTGTACATAGAATAGGTTTTAAAGTGCCGCGCGTATCAGAGCTGTGGTACTGTCTGAAGCGGCTGGTTTGTTCGTACGGCACTATGTACTAGCTTAGCGTGCAGATGGATACCATGCAATTTTCGTCGCGAAACGTGTTGCAGTGTACCATCGTTCCTATTGGATCGGACCGAACTTATTTCAGTTTTTTCTATTTTTATTTCAATAGAGCTGCTAAGTGTTTTGTAAATATTTAATTAAATAATTAATGAATATTTAATGTATTAATGCTATTATACACTTAGTTCAATTTAGTTTTCTAAACTTCCCAAAACTTTAGGGGTGGATAAATTTTGATAAAAATAATTTACGCCAAGAAAAAATGGATATCTATGGTAGATGGCGGAGGGCTCAGCGGGGAGCTTCGTCCTATCTGCGATAATGGATCGGATATGTATAATTAAACAATTATACCTGTAATATTGATAAAACTAAAAATATTAAATATTAATTTTTTGATTTACCTTATAAATAGATTTTCGATTTGGCAATATCTTTTGGGGGGTGTGGGTTACCAAAAGATATTCGGATACTCCAGAGAAGACAAAACGAAAGAAAACAAAAAAGCAAAAGAAAAAAAAAAAAAACAGCATCGGCGCTTGGCAGCACGCGCTATGGCATGCTGGTTTCGGTCTGCGGCACGATGTGCGCTATGCGCACCATAGAGGAGTGTCTCGCCGTACGTTGTATGTCCTCGTACGGTATACGGTAACGGGCGGCACTTTAAATTCCGAATAAGAAACAAAGAATGATCTTGATGAAATTATTTGCTTAAATTCTTTATCAAGTATTAAATTTTGGAAGAAAGTAACATATTGCAAAGTATCTACAAATACCATTGTTATATGCAGGTGAATTCTCATGCACAGCAAAAAAAAATAAAAAAAATAAAAAAAATAAAAAACACTTCGAATAGACGAAAAGCTGTCTACAAATTTTTAGGATTCAACATATTGAATGCACATGGACACATAAGGCAATTGCATGGTTTGTGCACAATAATATTGGAATGATCCGTGACCGTGCTAAAAATTAGGTTAGCCCAAAGTATAATGATCATAAATGTCAACCTACGAATATTAAACAACTTTAATAAAATGTTATATGACTATGTTCTAGATAATTGAGCAAACTAAGATACTTCCAAAGGTAAACCTAGAATTCACTTTACATTAAACCAATAATGGACACAACAATCAACTATCATCTCCGTTAAAATATATAAAATAATTTGGCAATCTAGTGATCAGTAATATTATTGCCTGGATTGTATTAAAAAAATAAAAAAATCATATCCATTAGAATTGTATTAATATGCCGACCAATCTCAGGATGCCAGTTTGCCTGCATCATGATATGGACGTAAACGATCCCGTTTTGCTAAATCATATTCTACCCTACCCTCTTGTAAAACTAAAATTTAAAACAATTCTTGAAAGCTTTTTTCATGGCAAAACCGAATATTTAAGCAAATCGTACGGTCGTGTCTAGTCATTTAGTAATTGAGTTGGTGTTGAATTGAAAACTACATGCCCTTTATAAACAGGTTAGGTTTGAGTTACCTACTGCTATTGTGTCTCGTGTCCATGAAGGAAACAGAGCAATAACCAAATGAGCAAGTTACTATTAACGCAGCAAATTCAAACAATGCTGCACCCAATCACATCCTGCAGCAGTTTTAAAAGGCAAAGAAAAAAAAATATAAAAAAACAATAAACGAGCCGTCCGTTTTTTCTTATTTACAATCCCTCAAAACCTCCAAGCTGAGACTAATAAGATAGCTAAGGAGAAAAGAAGAAAACAGTGAGCAGGTTGGTCTTGCTGATGCCCGGAGTCCTAAAACATCGCCTGACCCTGAGAGTTCTCGACTTAGGAAGCAGGACATTTGAGTCTAGCAATTTAATTCGTTCGAACATATTTCGGATGATAGGTTCCGTTATGAATCTTAAGCCTGATCTCACTTTGAAACCTGCTAAAAGTTGCAGCATAATCCAGGGAAACATGAGCCCAGAAATTTGCATCATTACTAGTTCTTTCTTCAATAACTCAAATACTTAAATTAGTCTAGAGGGCCATCTCAATCCACTCCCAAATAGATATTGTAGGTGTCGAGTACCGAGAAATGAGATTAGGATATTACCAAATATAAATATTCTAAGTAACAACGTTCTGTCATTAATGTCGCTCAATACCATAATAGCTCTTTCAAATAATGATGTTCTATCGAGACAAGAAGTAGACGTCAAATCAAATGGAAAAAAAATGACTAATGTCTAAACCATAGATAAACAAATCAAACCAAACCTAATCACAATGCGGCAACAAACAGGAAAATTCAATGAGAGCTTAGAAAAAAACATTGTAGATCGTGTAATGATATCGAACCTGTGACAGAAAGAGAAACGGCAGGGTTGCTCTCTTCTACTAGCTATTTTCTGGGAGCACAGTTCTTAGGCCACATCCAAACTTCGCTACTTCATGGATGGCGAAAGCAAGCGTTCTTCTACTGTTCCTTGAGGTGTACTCGCAGGGTCAGCTATGAAACTGCTTAACATAAATATTAGATCATCTGCCTAAAATTTGTATTGCACAGCTATCCGTCAAACACAAAAAAGAGGCAGTATATCTTAGTAAAATAAATAACAAAGTAACGAGAGGGTGCATTTTTCCCAATGCCAAGGTATATGTAAGATGAGTTCTGAAAGGTATGAGATTGAGATTTTTGCAAGCAAGTTAAGAACTAAAGATAACCCCCTCAAAAACAAAAACGAAAACCAATGCACAACACGCTTGCTATATATAACGCGGCTGACATTATGAGCAGATGGACAACCCGTCGGGAGCACATATGTTGTGAATTTGAAACCTCTGAGAGCCTGACAATACCTTGGCAATGCTTTAAATCCCTCCAAAGGAACCTGAGAATAAACCATCTAAAAGGATTAAGGTTACTAATTAGTTATGAAAATTTATAAATGAGAATGAAGAATCGCAGCATAATAGAAAATTACTAATAACTAATTCATCATGAATATTGCGCCGTCCACCCAATAATTACTAACAAAATTCTTCAGTGTAATAAACCATGAAGCTCCCATGTCAACATGGTAACCAACAAACAACTAATTCACAGAATAGCTTAGGTGAGTCACCATGTATAACCAATAACTGCAGACATTGCATACTGGACATCATTATAGTACAGACAGACAAATAAATATTTCCACTACTGAATTTAGAAATAATGCGAAATTTTCTTGGTGCCACTTCCAGAAGCAAAATGTGGCTTTGGTGTTAACAACTTCCCACTAAGAATTATACTCGATGTTACCCTGTGACAAATGCCGTAAATCAGCCATGCTATCCTTGCTAAATGAACTTGAACGACTTCCAGACACTGAATAAGCAGCAGATGCAGCTGTGTATCCAGTGTATTCACGCATTTGCTTTCAGTCATTCACTGCGAGAAACAAGAAAAGAAAATCATTGATAAGAGAAAAACAATATTGATGAAATACAAATAATATATAGCGATTAGAAACTGACATCAATCTCCGGAAGTCAACAATACAGTAAGGCTCAAGCTCCTGTCGTTGAATATGAAATAAGATCCTGGGAACTATTCAGTGAAGCCTCCAAAGCATTATATTGAGGACGAATGGCATTTGTCAATATATTTCCGTGCGACAAGGCACATATTCATGCTTTGTCTTCAGTTACCCTGATATTTCTTCCCCCAGTATTAGCTCATAATCAGGTAACTCTTACATTACAACAAAATTAAATAGAAAAGACTGAGTACACCCAAATGGAGGATGTACAAAAGGAAGAAGTAAAAAGTTGCAATGGTTACCTTCATTTTTTCATAAAGGATGTTTTCTTAGTCGGCATCATACTAAATGTCAAATCAGGGATGTCACAACACATTCTGTCAAAAAAGACAACACAAAAACAAAATAGTATAGAATAAGTTCAAAAGATAATATATGCGTGCACAATTTTTAGCATCGGAAATCTTGTAATTCTAAAACACAACCTCAAGCATCCACATTCAAGTTTTGTAATACATCAGGATCAACAGCTTCTATATCATGATAATTACTTTTAACACCAGATATGCATGTAACAAGAGGAGTGAAATGAACTGCCAACAGCTGACCTCAATAAGCTTTGCAACCTGTACAAAATCAGGAAAATAACAACATATAAAGATAATCAAAACCAAGAACTACACACAGAACCAACCCCGTAGCAAAAAGAAAAATCTGCAAAGCATTACGACACGCCAAAACTGAAATACGATAGATGCGTCCTTTGGTAACAGAGTTTGGGGTTTAGGCTGAAGTTGCATTGTCCCACACTGTAGTGAAAGCAAAGCAAAGCTTACAAAATATAACCCTAGAAAGTAATTGATACCATTCCCTAGTAACCGCCAGCATCAATCCCTCCTTTCCTTGAAATTGCACACTCACATCGTACCTTAAGGTCTGTGTAGCGCGCAAACCCAACGGTTATATGAATCCCCAACACATAAACGCCGCCGAACGCTTATCGTAAAGGACAGGTGGTCTGGTCACTGTTGCCTGATCGCGACGAAATACGCTCTCTCTGTTGTCAACAATCAATTAGCCTTGGTATTATCACATCATTGAAAAGTGACTTTCGCAGTAAACTAGGGTTTTTGCGATAAAAACATTGGAAGGGGATGTTTCCGCCACCGTATGAAAAGTCATATTCACGTTCCCGCTGCTCTCTGGTGTGACAGCAACGTCCCAAATATTCTTGACTTCTGCTTGGCCGTCAATGCGTCTGGATGATGAGATGGTTTGGGCCTTGTTTGAAAGCTTCTCGCAAAGAACAAAGAAAACTCTATAAATGGTCAACAACTGCTGTGTGCCAAAGAAAGGCCGGGAAGAGATGGAAGAAACCACTGCACTCTAACAAACATCGAAATTAGGTGCAGAGTCGAATTCTGTCCTATGCTTCGCCTCTGTCGTGCTTATGCAACGCTTAATCGTTTGCCATAGAGTAAGCGATAATTTAAGTCCCCAAGTACAGAGTGCCCTCGCTGTTCTCTGCTCTCAAGCTCTTTGCCGCTTCTGCTATATGGAGGTCAGTAATAAATTAAGGTTTGCAAACACGCGCAACGATCGGCTGCCGCCCGGAAGATGAAAACAAGCCAAGCATTTGGGTTTCTTCAACTTACGATGCTCCAGCAACTGCTGAATAGACTAAGCTTAAGGCTACCAGCTAAATTTGCTAGCTCCCTGAAAAGAATTTCGTGTGGGCAGCAACAGAAGGCCAATTGCTTCCACTACTTCAGAAGCAAGTGAAATATACTTTATCTGAAAGTCTGATTAATTAATCAATACAAATTAGGTGACACACAAGAGGTAGACCCATTGGAGTATAAATCAGACACCAATACATTTAGAGAAGAGCAAAAAAATATGAAGAAGAAGAAGAAGAATTAGAAGAAGAAAGAGCCAACCAGAACATTTTTGATTTATACATGCAATTAAGACACATCAATGTTTCTTTGGGATAAATAAAACAATAATTGATAGAAATGTATCCTTACTATTCTTGGGCAGTAAATGTAAGCTAAAAATATCTATGCTAGCGCATCAAATAAATTGAAAAACAGATACAGAGTTGTTACCCTCGAGTGC
>NC_033639.1:6567990-6664716 GCF_001540865.1 Ananas comosus
CGGTCTTCCGTCGCGGATAGGCGTGGAAGCAGGCGGCAATGCCGACGCGGGGCGCGGGCGCGCGGCGGGAACGGCGCTGACCAGCGAGGGCGGCTTCGTTGCTTGCGTGGACAAGCGACAGCCTAACGCACAGGGGCGCGGGTGGGTTCGCGCCGTGGCGGGCGGCGGCAGCACAGCGCGGCGCGGGTCTGTGAGGACCGAAAAACAGGCGGGCTCTATGGGGTTTTCTCGGGTCCATGAGCCATTTCGGCCGTCGTGACCACGTGAGAGGGAGGTCCTATATATAATATATAATTTTATTTATAAATATATATTTATTTATTATATATAGTATTTTATTTGTATATAGATATATTATTATATAATAATACATTATATAATTTACTATTTATTTTTATAAAATGTAAACTATATAAATAAATGTTAAATAATTTAGACTACTGGTATTAAGTATAAATATTAATTTTATAATATTGAGCATTCACATATAAATTGTACATTAAAAAAATAAAAAAAATTGATGCAGCTTAAGTTAATTTTATATTTGATGAAAATTAATTGTGAGAATCACAAATAATGATTTCTCTTCTCATTCACTAACTACTGGGGGCCTACGATACCTACTAAAATTATTTCACTAACTAATGGGGGACTACTATGGCTACTAAAATTTTTTGATGTACTTATTGCACCATTTAAATTCTGAAATTGATTTTTATAGCTAATTTTCAAAATTAAATTTTAAAATAACTACCCGCAGCATCGCGCGGGTCCCTTAACTAGTTTCTTTTAAAACACATAGTATGAAGAAATGGGTTCACAAGCATACGTACAGCTGTCCAAGTAACTGGGGAAATCCATTTTTCATTTCAAGGAGGAAAAACATGACCGTTCTCTCTTGTCTATCGTAAAAAAAAAATGTTGCATGCAACAAAATTAAGCTAAATTGACGACAAATTAACCGTAAATAGAAGAAATTAATTTTAACCTAAAACCCACTAAACCATCAAAACATTTGTGGAAGCAATGTGGGCCACATTAAGGCATGTTTGGTTCATGATTGGAATAGAAATAGGAAATGAATTGGATGCTTTAGAATGGGAAATGGAATGACAATCATCCAAAAATGTTTGTTTCATTATTGAATGGAAATCGGAATGAAAATTTAGAAGTTTGAGAGAGGGTTTTGATTAAAACGATGAAGGGAAAGGAGTAGTGTTGGTAAAAGATTTTGAATAGTTTATTTTGGAATGGCCAATCCGGTTCAAAGCCGGATTGGCCATAATGGATTTAGCCATTTCATTTCCGAGTGGAATGGAAACCGGAATTCGATTCCTATGAAACACAAAGCAACAACTGTCAGAATCAATGAATCCATTCCGATTCCAGTCTAAATAGGTGAACCAAACTGCCCTAATTTCGGCCCAAAAGCACGGCCCTAGATTCTGTCAAGTTTGCAGTTTGATCTCTATATCGAAATTCATTATATGGCATATATTTCATTTAGGCTAAATTACAGGACATATCGTCTTATAAATGCATGTTTTTTCACTTTTCCTCCCTAACTTCAAACTATATTTTACCCTCAACATTTCAAGTTGTTGCATTTAGCTCCCGCTCCGAGGATTCTATCATATCGTCAATTTTTTATAATTTTATAATCGAAAATACCCTTCAAAATGACAGAAATACATTAAAAATTATTTTTTCCTATAGAAGAAGTAAGGGCAATTGGTCATGTTTGTCCTCTCCATTAACGTCGTACCCTCTGAAAACATTTTTGAAATTTAAGAGGCAAACGAGGTCAGGGAGGAAAAGTGAAAAAAACGAGTATTTACAGGAGGTTTTTGTAATTTAGCTTTTCATTTATTACTCTATTATCTTTTCACTACTTTTCTTCAATCAATCCACGGACATGATTCATCTGACATCCACCATATATGTGAGTAGGGGTGTTAAGACAATTCAAGGTTCGATCTTTGGTTTTAATTGAAATTCATAGCTAATATCGGCCTTAAAACTACTAATCTAGTGTAGCAATATGTGGTAAGGAACCAACAATGGGAAACCATAAATCAATTCCGCGTTTTTGACCTCTTGTTGTGCTAAAAAAGGTAAATTAACTTAAAGATGACAACAAAGAAAAGTCAATTTGGAACCTACTCCGCCCTAAATAGGGCAGATATGGCGACTAAATAATGATCAAGAGAATATACGTTAAAAACACAGCCATCGCAAGTTCAATATTGGAATCTATCCTCAGCGCATCTTGTCAATAATTTTGATAAAAAATGGAATATTAAATAATTTGTTTATACTTAAATATAGATGAAATTTTTGTAGTTGTAGTGTGGTAGGTTTTAAGCGTGCTAATGAGTGGTGTTAACAGAAGCACGGGTGAAAAATTAATAAACTGGCATAGATGGACATGAAAATTTCAGCCCAACAGAGGTTATGGTGTATGTGTGGTTTTCACTTTTCGTTCACCGTGTAGGTACAGAGAAAAGGCCACACATCCCAATTGATTTATCCTAGGTTGAGGGAACCTCACACTTTGAATGTGTGCGTGTGTGTGTGTATATATATAATATTATATTATGATAGAGAGAGAGAGAAGAGAGAGAGAGAGAGAGAGATGATAGTAGAAGCTACTATGCTATCGAAGCATAGAGAATCTGGTGATCTTCCGACTTTTTGACCTCTTAGATCAACCCTTTGATCAATTTCTAATACTTTGATTAGATACTACCGTAGGGACGGACCTCAAATCCTAGGGGTACTACTCAACCCGGGGGGACCACAATCATCCCAACTGTACAATTCTTGATCCAACAGGGTCAAAAAGTCGGAAAGCATATAACCTCTTATGCTCCGATAGCATTAGTGACTCTACACTATGGGCGGTTTGGTTCGCTTCTTTTCACCTCTGGAATCGGAATCGGAATGGGCGAATCCGTTTGTCGGTGTTTGTAACGCGAGAGTCGCCATATTCCGATTCCGATTCCCAAAGTGGAATGGAAATTCCCCCATCACCAGTTTTTCAATCCGGCGCTAGGAGGCGGATGGAAGTTAAATCCCGGACGAATGAATATTTATTCGATATAATTATCTTTTTAATTTTTTTTAAATTAAAATGAGTTTAAATAAATTAAATTTATAATTTTAAATGAAATAAAATTAAAATTTAATCAAGTATTTCGAATCTAACCTATGAATTTGAATTTAAATTAAATTTTAATTTATATAAATTTTATTTAATTTATTTAAAACTTAAATTAAATTTATGGATTCAAATTAAAATTTAAATTGTAATATTTAAATTTGAATTTGAATAAATCGCAATTTAGTTTTATATTTTGAATTATTCACTCAACTCAAAGTTTAATTTTTTTTAAAACATAGATTTAAAATTTGACATTATTTCAAATTTGATGTGAATTTTTAATATTTATTTTAATTTGAATTTAAATTATAATAGCGTTTTATTATTACCTGAACAAAACACCGACAATGGAAATGATTTATTCCGATCCGATTCAGGTAATGAACCAAACGAAAGGTAATGAGTCATTCCGATTCCGATGTCCCACTATTGATTCCGATACTGATTTCGATTCCGCATTCGATCACTCAAACACAGCCTGTATATATATAGTATATTATTATATATTATATATTATATTATATATTATTATATTATATATGATATTATAATATAGTCCGGCTACTATACTTTTATGAGTATTGGTTCCTTTATACTTATAAGTTTTCGGCCCTTAGATTTATTCCTTTGATCATTTTCACCGGTTAGATCATACTATTCAACCAACCACTCACTCAACCCTAGGGAAACGCTATCATCCTAATCAGGGACCGCTATCATCCTAATCGCACATTCCTTCATCCAACGGCCGAAAACTTATGAGTACAAGGGATCTATACACATACGAGTATAGTAGCCCTAGCCTATATACGAGTTCGGCTACTATATATATAGCTAGGCTCCTCTGCTTTCAAAAGTACGGAGGTCTCCATATTTGTAAGTTGTTTTTGATGATGGGACATTCGATTCGGCAAGCAGTTTCGTTAGAGAAGATCTACAGTGTTGGAATTTTCTAAACACCAATTTCATAAGTTCTTGACTTTGGTCACCTAGTGAACGAGTAGTTTCAAAATGAATGGCTGAAATTAAAAATTTTATAAAAAATAGTGAAAAAAGACTTAAATTTCAAATCGGAGGTATTGATCTTACTCTTGATGTTAAGTAGAATTTTCTATTAAAGCTTCACGTAATTTCGATTATTCTACAGAATCTACACTGTGGAACTTACGAACGTGCCACATCGACCGTTAAAATAGTTATTTTTTAGATTCTTTAATCAGTTGGTAAATGACGTCAAAAAATTATAAAATTTGATTTCTAAATAGTTTTAATAGTGTAGATCATGTCTAACAGAACCGATTATCGAATAGGATGTCCTATTATTGGAAAATGAAGGGATGAAGGATGTGCGGTTAGGATGATAATGGTCCCCAGTTAGGATAATAGTGGTCCCCTAGGGTTGAGTGGGGTATTGGTTGAAAGTATGATCTAACAGATGGAAATGGTTAAAGGGGTAAATATAACGGTCGAAATTTATGAGTACAAAGAGATCTATACTCATAAGAGTATAGTAGCCAGCTGACTCTCTCTCTCTCTCTCTCCATATATATATATATATATATATATATATATATATATATATATATATAAGCTCTTCTCTCTCTTGGCAACTCGGAACGAATGCTTGAATTAGTTTCTGTCATTAGAACAAGAATAGCTCAAGTAGAATCTCGAGCGTAGGGTTCTATTTGCACAAATGCAAATAAAAGTCAAATTTCCATTTAAAAGTTCCTATGTGTTTCCACGCCCTTTTTTTGAGGCCTTGAAAAAGTGAAATGGACAAATCATTTTTCTTAGGAACACATACTAGAAAAAGGATAATCTTGGAGTGAAGTGATTGGTTATTTTCTGCCAAATTGTTGGGCTCATCATGTCGAAAAGGATAATCTTAAAGTGAAGTGATTGGTTATTTTCCACCAAATGTAGGGCTCATCATGTCGAATCTTAGAGTGAAGTGATTCGTTTAACATTCTATTGCATTAATTGAATATCAATATGGCCGCAACTAATTTTTTATGAGAGTTTAATTAGACTGAATTGATTCGACTTAATTGATTGGTTCTTTTCGGCCAAACTGTGGGGCTTATCAAGCAGGATCTAGACTGAGGTGATTAGTTTCTTTTGACGAGCATGGAGCCCACTATTCTGTGGTTCCTGTGAATCTCTTGATAATATAGTTTTCACTGTCCAAATTTTATTTCCATTTACATCTGGAAGTGGGCGTAGTATTACTAGCAATTACTTCTCTCAAACAAAGAACTGAAACATGAAATGATGTCTCCCAATTGGCGTTTTACAGAGAAAATTATGAATTAGCTTATTAGGTATGGATTTGTAGTCTTGTTCTGCACAAAATACGTTAAGAACTCGTAATCAACCAAGAAGGGGCACATGATCCCCCCATGACGCACCTAGCTCTGCCCGAGGAATTATCCCTCATGAAGGGGAATTGGGCTGCACAAAAATATAACTTGCAATGAAGCAATGACAAACTCAGTATTAAACATTCCCAACTTTCACAGACAAATTGTTTCTCTCTTCAAAATAAGCTCCAATTAGGATTTTGTTCTACGTGGCTTTGCAACTAGGATTTCATGTCCAGGCCCAGTTATTTCTCTTTCAGACCGAATCAGGTCACATTTACTACCCCTGCATAAAATGTTTAACAAATAGATACAGAAACAACTTGCCCGGGGTGGACATCTTTGTGTGCACAGCGGACCTAACAATTGAGCCACCAATCATGGTTATCAACACGGTGCTATCGGTTTTGGCCTACGATTATCCAAAAGATAAGCTAAGTGTGTATCTCTCCGACGATGGCGGATCTGAGCTTACATTCTATGCCCTCTTAGAGGCATCTCATTTCGCAAGAACTTGGATTCCTTTCTGCCAGAAGTTCAATGTGGAAACTAGATCCCCAGCGGCTTATTTCAAAGAATCACATACAAGCCAAAAAGATGTCACAGAAGCTGTTGAATGGATTGCAACAAAGGTAACGTAGTACATGTTACAAATGTTTCATTTTTGCCCATATGATGTTCTTGTTTACATATAATTGACTGTTTTCAGTTTTACTTGCAGAATTTGTATAAAGAAATGGAGAACCGAATAAATCAAGTGACCAGATTTGGTAGGCTCTCCAATGACATTCGCAAGCAACACAAGGGATTCTGTGAGTGGAATGTACCGTCAACTTCATGCGACCACCATGCTATTGTCGAAGTAAGGTTGCATGTTACCTTTCTCATAGGATCATGTTTTCGTAGTCATAGATTCAAAAGTTTATTTCTTGACTATTGCATAAATAGGAGGGTACCATTCGGTTCAATTTTCTTTTGGTGTAGATACTAATTGACGGAAGAGATGAAAATGCCACTGATAATGAAGGAGTCGTGTTGCCCACACTTGTGTACATGGCCCGTGAGAAGAGACCTGAGCACCACCATAATTTCAAAGCTGGAGCTATGAATTCTTTAGTACGTATTTGTTCATTAAATGTTGGGTATCATGTGTCATTTAGTCTATCGTTACTAATAACTCAGATTGAAATTTGCCTGATAATATGATGCAAAATACTTTCACCCAAGTTGCTAAACTAGCGAAGTTGGTCTTATGCTGACAACTTCTAATGTGGGGCTACTAGAGGTGGCAAAAATTTGGGTTCGGGTCAGACAATGGTAAGATCAATGACCATCTAGTATGTCCAAATCCGACACGGATTACGGTATTATGACCTGGTTTGTTCGGATTTATTGGACTGAGCCCAGACCTGGTATTTTATTCGGACAAAATATTTTGTCCGAACCCTATTTTCTGACAGGATTGTATATCCGTACCCGATTACTTTTCGGGTCGGACTAGGTTGGTCAACCAGGTACATATTTTGCCACCTCTAGCTACCGGGATATGCCACTCAGATAGCCATACAATTTGCCTTCATCTTGCGTTATGACTTGCAAATCTTTTGATCTTTTTTTTTTTTTTTTTGGGTGCTGTAATTGTAAAATGCTTAGCTAAGAGTTTCATCTGAGATAAGCAATGGTGCGGTCATTCTCAACATGGATTGCGACATGTACTCAAACAATTCCGAAACTATAAAAGACGCATTGTGTTTCTTCATGGATGAGGACAAGGGCCATGAGTTTGCTTATGTTCAGCTGCCGCAACGTTTCAATAACATCACCAAGAATGACATTTATGCCAACTGCTTGAGAACTGAATATGAGGTAAAATACCAACCACAACTATATATGATCTTTATACATAGTTCTATCTAGTATCTACGTTATATACTTTGCTTATGAAGGTGGAGTTTCATGGATTGGATGGATTTGGTGGGCCTCTATATGTGGGATCTGGTTGTTTTCATAGAAGAGAGAGTCTCTGTGGAAAGAAATATGAGTCTAATAAAGCAGAGATGAAATATAACAAAAGGAACACTAGAGCAGATGCATCAACTCTTGAAGAGAAAGCAAAGAGTCTCATAACCTGTACTTTTGAGGACAACACTGAATGGGGAAAGGAGGTTATTATCTTTTTTCCTTTTTATTTCCTTGTAGCTCCCTAAGCTTGACCCAGATTCAATTTGGTGCTCAAAGTTTCAATTGTAAATTCGTATTTACGTTTTATACTTGATTTGAATTTTGACCTCATACTTCCAATTTTAACAACTGAGTCGTTGAAGTTTGATTTTGATTGCAATTTTGTTCTTAGAATTTCAATGTTATAACAAAGAAAAGTTGGCGCCTCTTTCAAATGGTAGACTGATAACGGAGCCATAACTTAATTGCTGAACAGCTACAATTGAAACTAAACTACGCAAGTGAGAGCAATATTAAGGTCATGACTAAATTTGTAATTGTGATTCTACATTTTATGATGAGCTCAATTGTGCTTCGACATTGCAGGTGGGGCTGAAGTATGGGTTCCCGGTAGAGGATGTGATCACTGGCTTGTCAATCCAATGCAGGGGGTGGAAATCCATCTACTTCAACCCCCCAAGGGTGGGCTTCTTAGGGGTTGCCCCTGTGACACTGGCACAAACCCTAGTTCAGCACAAAAGGTGGTCTGAGGGAAATTTCCAGATATTCTTGTCCAAGTATAACCCCTTACTCTATGGGCACAAGAAAATAAAGCTCGGGCTTCAACTTGGCTATAACATCTATTTCCTTTGGGCCCCTTGCTCCTTCCCAACAATTTATTATGCTATCATCCCCTCCTTCGCTCTCCTCCATGCCATCTCCTTATTCCCCAGTGTAAGAATCATCTTGACTCCAAAGATACACTTATGAGATGAAAATGGAAACCAATGCTTGCAACTGATGCAACTATACATCATCACACTGCCAATCCTTCAGCCCTTCGCCTAATCTCATCTCATACATTCGGCCAAACCATCAAATTTCAAAAGGAGAAAAGACTGCAACTCAGTATACGATAAAGATTGAAATGTGGGCGATGGTGAACTAATGTAGAGTTGCGTCATCAGGTGCAAGCAATAAATTCTCTATTATTTATTGCATTAACTAATTTATATCTGACGAACAGGTTCACAGCATTTGGTTTGCACCGTTTGCTTATGTTATTGGTGTAACAACTATACATAGCTTGTGGGAGTCCAAAAAGGTTGGATATACACTTAAAGGATGGTGGAACGAGCGAAGAATGTGGCTTTTCAAGAGATTGGCTTCTTACCCATTTGCTGCCACTGATGCCTTCCTGAAGCTACTCGACGTGAAGAAATTGGCATTTATTGTCACCGCTAAGGTGGCCGACGAGGAGGTCTCAAAGCGGTACGAGAAAGAAGTCATGGAGTTCGGATCGGCGTCTCTCATGTTCATCATTCTATCAGCGCATGCAGTGTTTTGCCTGCTTTGCCTTCTAGGGGGAGTTAAGAAGTTGGTGTTGGATGGAACTGGAGAGATGAGTTCCATGTTGGTGCAACTTACAGTAACTGGGGCTATCACCCTAATAAACATGCCCATCTATCAAGCCATGTTTTTAAGGGTTGATGGTGGATGCATGCCGATATCCGTCACTATTATATCGGTCGGATTGGCAATGCTAGCTTGTATAATAGGAACAAAGTAGTAATTCCTGTACATAAGAATAAGGTTTAAAGTGCCGTGACACAGAAGCGTGCCACTGTTTGCCAGGCACGGTACGGCACCAACACGTTTTCGTACCGACACATAGTACGCTTGCGTGCAAATGGATACGCATGATCCCCTAGCACGTTTTGGCACGAACTTATTTTAATTTTTTTTTTATTTCAATAAGCTCTTATAATTTGTTTTGAAAGATTTAATCAAATAATTATGAATATTTGCTATGTATAGTTTACTATACACTTCAGTTCAATTTTGTTTTTCTAATTCGCCAAAAATTTCGGGGTGCGATAAATTTTGATAAAATAATTTACGAAGAAAAAAGGATATCTAATGGTAGATGCGGAGGGCTCAGGCCGGGATGACTTGCGTCCACTCAGCGGTATGGATCAGGATATGTATATTAAAAATTTACCTGTATATTGATAAATAAAAATATTAAATTATAATTTTTTGATTTACTTAATAAATAGATTTCGATTTGCAATATCTTTGGGGGTGTAGGGTACAACAAATGATTCGGATACTCCAAAAGAACAAAACGAAAGAAAAAAAAAAGCAAGAAAGAAAAAAAAAAAAAAAACAGCATCGTGCTGCTTGCGGCACACTGCGCTATGCCGCTCTGTTTCGTGCGGCACGATGGCGCATGCCGCAACATAGAGGAGGTCTCGCCGGTACGTGTGGCCTCGTACGGTACGGTACGGGGCGGCACTTTAAATTCCGAATAAGAACAAAGAATGATCTTGAGTGAATTATTTCTTAAATTCTTTATTCAGTATTAAAATTTTGGAAAGAGAAGTAACATATGTGCAAAGTATGCACAAATACCATTGTTATATGCCAGGTGAATTCTCATGCAAGCCAAAAAAAAATAAAAAAAATAAAAAATAAAAAAAGCACTTCGAAATAGACGAAAAGCTGTCTAAAATTTTTAGGGATTCAACATATTGAATGCACATGGACACAGATAGCAACTTGCATGGTTTGTGCACAATAATGTTGGAATGATCCGTGACCGTGAGTAAAGAGATTTAGGTTAGCCCAAGTATAATTGAGTCATAAATGTGCCAACCTACGGACAATATTAAACACAACTTTTATAAACATTTATATGACTATGTTCTAGATAATTGAGCAAGACTAAGATACTTCCAAAGGTAAACCTAGAAGTTCACTTTTACATTAAGTCCAATAATGGAACACCTAAATCAACTATCATCCCCGTTAAAAATGATATAAAATATTTGGCAATCTATGGATCAATATTATTTGCCTGGATTGTATTTAAAAAAAAAAAAAAATCAATATGCATTAGATTGTATTTAATGATGCCGACAATCGATCAGGATGCCCAGTTGCCTGCAATGAGGTGGAAGTAAACGATCCTGTTTTGCTATCATATTCTACCCCTACCCCTGCTTGTAACAACTAAAATGTTAAAACAATTCTTGAGCTTTTTTATGGCAAACCGAATTATTAAACAAATCGTACGGTCGTGTCTAGTCACTTTTAGTAATGAGTTGGTGTTGAATGTTAAAACTACAGCCCTTTATTAAACAGGTTAGGTTTGAGTTACCCTACGTGCTATGGTGCTCGTGTCCTGAAGGAAACAGAGATAACCAAATGAGAACAATTACTATATAACCAGCCAAATTCAAAACATGCTGCACCCTAATCACAATCTCTGCAGCAGTTAAAAGGGCAAAGAAAAAAAATATACAAAACAAGTAAAAGGCCGTCCGTTTTTCATTTACATTACTCTCAAAACCTCAAGCTAACTAATAAGATAGCTGAAGAGAAAAGAGAGAAACAGTGAGCGGTTGGTTCTGCTGATGCCCGGAGTCCAAAACATGCGTCCTGACACCTGGGAGTTCTCGACGTTAGAGAGCAGGAAATTTGTAGGTTTGCCAATTTACTTCGTTCGAATCATTTCGGATGCATAGGCTTCCGTTATGAACTCTTATCTGATCTCCTTTGAAACCTGCTAAAAGTTGCCATGCATTAATCAGGAAACATGAGCCCAGAATTTGCATCAGTACTTAGTTTCTTTCTTCAAACAGCAAATCTTAAATCTAGTCTAGAGGGCCATCTCAATCCATCCCCAAATAGATATTGTACGGTGTCGAGTACAGAGAAATGAGATTAGGATATACAAATATAATATTCTAGTAGACACTGTTCTGTCATTTAATGTCCTTCAATTACCTAATAGCTCTTCTCAAATATGATGTTCTACTGAGACAGTAAGAGTAGACGTCAAAATCAAACTGGAAAAAAAACTGACTAATGTTCTAAACCCATGATAAACAAATCAACCAAACTAACACCAATGCGGCACAAGACAGGAGAAATTCAATGAGAGCTTAGCAAAAGAAAACATTGTAGATCGTGGAATGATATGCGAACCTGTACATGAAAGAGAACGCGGGTTGCTCTCTCTCTAGCTAGTTTCTGGGAGCACAGTTTCTTAGCCAAATCCAAAACCTTCGCTAGCTTCATGGATGGCGAGAAGCAAGCGTTCTTCTAACTGTTCCTTGGAGGTGTACTCCGGCAGGTCCAGCTGATTGAAACTGCATTAACAAATAAATATTAGATCACCTGCCTAAATTTGTATTTGCACACATATCCGTCAAACAAAAAAAAGAGGCAGTATCTAGTCTTAGTAAAATAAGATACAAAAGTGTAAAGAGGGGTGATTTTTTCAAATGCAAGGGTATTATGTAAGAGTGAAGTTTCTGAAGGGTATGAGATTGAGATTTTGCAAGCATAGTTAAGAATCTTAACAGATAACCCCCCTCACAAAACAAAAAACGAAAACAATGCACAAAACTCCTTGTCCTATATATAACGCGGCTGACCATGTATGAGCAGATGGAAGCCTCTCGGGAGCACCATATGCTTTGTGAATTTGAAACCTCTGAGGGCCTGAAATACCTTGCAATGCTTTAAATCCCTCCAAAGGAACCTGAGATAACCACCATAAAAGGATTAGGTTACTAGATAGTTATGAAAATTATAATGAGAATGAAGAATCGCAGCAAATAAAAGAAATTTACTAATACTAATTTCATCATGAATATTGTCCCGTCCAGCCAATAATTAACTAGCAAATATTCTTCAGGTTATAAACCAATGAAGCTCCATGTCAACATGGTAACCAACAAAGCAACTAAATTCAAGAATAGCTTAGGTTGAGTCACCAGTGTCTATAACCAATAACTGCAGACATTGCATAACTCGGACATCCATTAATGACAGAAGAATCAAATAAATATTTCCACTCTGAATTTAGAAATATGCGAAGATTTTCTTGGTGCTTCAGCATTGGCTTTGGGTGTTAACAACTTCCCAAACAGAACATTAGTACCTTCGATGTTCCCGTGACAAATTGCAGTAATCTAGCCATGTCTTCCTTGCTAAATGACTTGACGACTTCCCAGAACCACTGAATAACAGCAGATGCAGCTGTGTATCCAGTGTATTCCGCATTTGCTTTCAGATCATCAACTGCGAGAAACAAAGAAAAAGAAAATCATGATAGAGAAAAAGAATATTGATGAGAATACAAATAATAATTAGCGATAGAAACTGACGATCAATCTCCGGAAGTCCACTAATCAGAAGCTCAAGCTCCTTGTCGTTGAATATTGAAATAAGATCCCTGGGAACTAATTCAGTGAAGCCTTCCAGGAAGGCATTAATTTGAGGACGAATGGCATTTGTCAATATATGTTCTGCGACAAGGTCCACATATTCATGCTTTGTTTCTTCAGTTACCCTGATATTTCTTCCCCCAGGTATTAGCTCATAATCAGTAACCTACATTACAACAAAATAAATCAAGAAAAGACTGAGGTACGACCCAAATGGAGATGTAATCAGAAAGGAAGAAGTAAAAAGTTGCAATGGTTACCTCATTTTTTTCATAAAGGATGTGTTTTTCTTCGTCGGCATCCATACTAAATGTCAAATCAGGGATGTCACTAACATCATTCTGTCAAAAAAGACAACACAAAAAACAAAATAGTATCAAGAATAAGTTCAAAAAGATAATATGTGTGCGCATATTTTAGCATCCGGAATCTGTATTCTAAACACGAACCTCAAGCATCCACTTCAAGTTCTTGTAATAATCAGGATCAACAGCTTCTATATCATGATAAGTTACTTTAACACCCAGGATGTGCATGTAAAAAGAGCGAGTGAAATGAACATCCAACAGCTGACCATCAAATAATGCTTTGGCAACCTGTAAAAATCATTGAAAATAACAAAATATAAAGATAATCAAAACCAAGAACTACAACAGAAACAACCCCGGTAAGAAAAAAGAAAAATCTGCAAAGCATTACCACACGGCCAACAAACTTGAAATACGATAGATGCTCCGTTTGGTAGACAGAGTTGGGGTTAGGCTGGAAAGTTGCATTGTTCCCCACTGTAGTGAAAAGCAAAGCACCTTTATCAAATATAACTCTAGAAAGTAATTGATACCATTCCCTAGTCAAACCGCCAGCATCAATCCCCTCTTCTCCTTGAAATTGCACACTCAATCGTCCCTTAAGGTCCTGTGTACGGCGCAACCGCAACTGGTTATATGAATCCTCCAACACATACGCCCGCCGAACGCTTATCCGTAAAGGAGCAGAGTGGTGCTGGTCATGCTGTTGCCTGATGCGCGAACGGAAATACGCTCTCTTGTTGTCAAAATCAATTAGCCTTGGTACTTTCAACATCATTGAAAGTGACTTTTCCAGTAAACTAGGGTTTTGCCGAATAAAAACATTGAGAAGGCGGCGATGTTTCTCCGCCACCCTAGAGAAAGTCATATTCACGTTCCCACTGCTCTTCTGGGATGGTGACGACAACGTCCCACAATATTCTTTGACTTCTCTTGCCGTTACATTGCTGTCTGGATGTGAGATGGTTTGGCTTGTTTGAAGCTTCTCGCAAAGAACAAAGAAAGACTCTATAAATGGCAACAACTGCTGTGTGCCAAGAGGAAGAGGCCGGGAAGGAGAGGAAGAACCACTGACGTCTACAACATCTGAAATTGGTGCAGAGGTCGAATTCTGTCCTAGCTTCGCCTCTGTCGTGCTAATGCAATCGCTTAATTCTTGCCATAGAGGTTCAAGCGATACATTTAAGTCCCCAAGTACAGAGTGCTCCACCTGTTCCTCTTCAAGCTCTTTGCCCTTTCTGCTATTAATGGAAGTCAGTATAATTAGGGTTTGCAACATGCGCAAGATCGCTGCACCTGCCGAAGATGAAGAACCAAGCCCAAGCATTTGGGTTTTCTTCAAACTTACGAGCTCCACAACTGCTGATGAACTTAAGCTACCAGCTAAATTTGCTAGCTCCAGTTGAAAGAACTTTCGGTGGGTGGCAGCAACAGAGGCCAACTTCTTCACTACTTCAGAAGCAAGTGAATATACTTTATCTGAAAGTCTGATGAATTAATACATACAAGTTAGGGTGACACACGAAGAGAGTAGACCATTGGAGTTATCAGACACAATTCCATTTAGAAGAGCAACAAAAAAGAAGAAGAAGAAGAAGAAGAATTAGAAGAAGAAGAAGCCAACAGAACATTTGATTTTATACATGCAAATTGAAGACACGTCAATGTTTCTTTGGGTATAAAGAATAAACAATAATTATGAAAATGTATCCTTACTATTCTTGGGCAGTAAATGAAGCTGAAAAGAATATTATGCTACGACAATCAAATAAAATTGAAAAACAGATACAGATTGTTACCCCTCGAGTGCAAGAATTCTGCACAAGTTGCACAAGTCTGACTCTGGAAGCTGCACCAAAATGTCATACAGGTTTACAGATTGTTTGGCACCCGAGGATGGTGTCACCTCAGCATTAGGGCACTGATCAAGATCCTTACTGTGTTCCTGCTCTTGAGTGGAAGAATCTATTTGGGAATTAGACAATGCCCCATTTGCTAATTGTGCCTCAGAGATGCCTGCAGCTTGTCCCGACCGTGACAGGTTGTCAACTTTGGAGACAGCATTGTTTACAACCACTTGAAGCAAGCACATGACCTGCACAAAAATAGAAAAAAAAATTAATGATAATTAAAACACTAAATTCAGGAAAGGGCCTTTACATAAGATCCCTTATCTTAAATTGCAAAGCCAGAGGGGTTAACTGGTTTCGTTAAGTAATTCAAAAGGGGTACTTCTTTAAGTACCAGGAATACGTTTATATGTAAGAGAAGTTTTTGAAGAGAATATATGATATATACACATAGACACATAAGAAGAGACTTTTGAATGAGTATATCAATATATAAAAATATGGGGCCGTTTGGTTCAAGGTTTGCAAATATTCTGGAAATGTTGAGTATTTTATATTCGGAATGGCAAGTTTGTTACTAACTTATTAAGCCACTTGAGTTGGGAGATTGTTGAGAACTAATATATTCTTATTAATGGACTACTAATAATTCCCATCAAGCATAATAATGAGAATACCTCAACATAATAATGAGAATACCTCCCACCCCATGATAATCTATCGCCTAGTAATCTACAATGATTTTACCACTTTACTAACATCTTTTACAACTACATAATGTAAGTTGAATGGTAATAATTTGAATATTTTCAATAGAAAATATGGAGGATTGCCGGAATCTTATAACCATGAACCAAACGGCCCCTTAGAGAAATGTCTTATATATTACTACGTAAGCTCAGGAGTACCTGCTCAACATGTGCATTGCTGCGTGAAAATAAAGGTGTCTTAAGGAGCTTCAGAAACAATAGTAGAGGCATATGATACTTGGATGGCGTCCCCAGCGCATCATATGAAGCCCCTTCCTCAAAGATTTTCTCTTTTCCCTTCTCCATGCCAATGGTAGTTGAGGGGCCTATGGCTGATGAAGGATTAAAATAGAACAAAATATCAACAACAGAAGAATGATTTCTCGCCAGATATGTCAGAATCTCCAGAAGCCGCCTGGAAACAAGGGGAGGAAGACCTTTCCAGAAACACAAAAAGAAAACATATTTAGACCGACAATCAAAATGAAAATGGAAGTTAAAAGTAAATTGTAAGAAAAGGCACCATTAGAGGATTGAGGTCGGGCATAGACAACATTCCACTGACAGCCATAGAGCCTCTGGGTTGTTGTTGTACTTGAATTACCAGGTCCATCAACTTCAGATCTAACCATATCTATTAAAAAGCCTATCAGAATACCACGCGTAACACTATGAGCACACAGATTTAACAAAACTCTTTGGAGAAGGCCTTTGCTGACAGGCTGCAAATTAAACAAAAAGGAAGACATGAGATTAATGCAACAGAAAGAATGACATACAATGGTAACCAATTATCATGTGTCATTGACCAGCCAGAGATATATCTAAAATTTTCATCTCCTTGTACAAAGAAATATTTCAATCTGGCATTGTAAGATCAAACAATAACTCGAACAGCTCTTACAATGATTAAAAAAAAAAAAAAGAACTTCATACAAACGTAAAGCTTCAAAAGAAACTAAAAAACTAAACTTATCTGCTAATAACATAGTTGTGTTGTCAATGTTGCTGAGGAATTAAAAGAGAGCTTCTCCGCAAACTTAAAGTTGTAGAAAACTTAAGGCTAAATTACAGAAAACCTCCTTACAAATACCCGCTTTTTTACTTTTTCTCCCTAATTTTCAGAAACCTATATTTACCCCTCAACATTTCAAATTGTTGCATTTAGCCCCCCTCCGTCAAGGTTTTATCACTATTTCATCCATTTCTTATAATTTATATCGAAAACACCCTTCACAATGACAAAAATATATTAAAAAATTATTTTTTTTCTTATAGAAGAAGGGCAATTTGGTCATTTTGTCCTCTTCATTAACAACGTACCCCTTTGAAAATATTTTTGAAATTTTAAGGGGGCAAAATGTAGATTTTTGCAAGTCAGCGAGGAAAAGTGAAAAAATAGGTATTTATAGAGAGGTTTTATGTGATTTAGCCAAAACTTAATTTTAGTGAGTTGGTCAAGCAAAATAGAACAGACATGCAAGTGAAAATAGCGTGAAAGTAAAAAAGCATAACTTGCCAACTATCGATAGCAACAACTTCTCTATATTGAAACAACTTACTAAACCTAACGACATCTATAAAAACTGCTACATTAGATAGAGACAAAAGCACAACAGAAAGAATACTGGCGAAGACATCAAAAACCTTGCCAACTATTTAGAAAGTCAATGGTGATCATATACAATTACAGTGCACATCCATTTATATAGGGATCAGAGTTGTGAGATTGCTTTAATTATTGAAAACCAGATGTTGAATCTTTTTATTCTTCCCTCCATTTTATCTCTAATACTGTAAAATAGATAAAAATTCTACAAGACAGTACATTGGAATACATAAACATATAATTTGGGATAAAAAGAAAACGACAACAATGCATATCAAACTTCAGGTGACCAACAAGCCAATCTTTCCTCCAGAGAAACAGAAAAAAAAAAAAAAAAAGAAAAACGCGCCATAAAAAGTTATAATTACTGGGTAGAACATAAGCCAATAGCTTAAAACCTTAAACTAGAGAGGAAAGAGTGATTAAAGAAAAACACTATAGTTATGAATTCACCTGGGCCAACCATAACAGACGAGTTAGAGCTTTCAAAGCATCTGAATCCAAAAGAGGCATTCCCTCAACGTCTTTACTCTTAGAACTGTTCACCGTTCCAGAAACTACCCTTCTACCTATTGTTACTCCAACTCCTCTATCCATCACAGTCTGCCTGTCGACCGTCAATCTCCTACTACCAAATCTGTGGCTGCCTCCAAAGAGGTTTCCACGAGCATGATAACGGTTGAATTCTCGGTCCCTTAGCATTTGGGCTTCAGCAATTAAAGCTGAAGGTAATGCCGATAGAACAGCCTCTGATGAAGTCAAAAGCACCTGAAGCAGCAAATAACAAAAAGAGATCACCAATATGAAATATATAACCATTATCTTAAGTTTGAAATTAACAAGTACTAGGTATCTTTAGCTGGGGACTCAGCATTAAAAATAATTATCAAGTACTAGTTTAAATGTTGTGAATATTTCGATTTGCAAGGATATGCATAAATAGATACAATCACGAGTACAGATAAAAATATTTAAAAATAAGTAATGAGAAAACAGTAATGGTACCTCTTCGCGCAACTCAGGAGGAAAAGTAGCTATAATTGAAGCATTATCCATATCAACCGGTTGTCCTTCAGCTTGCTGAGACAACCTTTGCGCCCTCTGTTGGGCCAAAACTTCAGCTTGAATGTCTGGTGGAAGAGCTGCTAAAAACTCAGGATCAATCTCCTCTGCCCTTGGTGGAGTATATGTTGTAGCTTGAGTGGAGTGGTTTTGCTGTGAAGCTTGCTGTGAAGCCAGCACTTCCGCACGGAGATCCTCTGGAAGTGCTTCCAAGAAAGTAGGGTCAATTTCATTTGCGCTTGAAGCCCCATTATTGGTATTGGCTTGCTCAATCAGGCTAGCCTCTTGTGGAACTCCTCCATTTCTACCATCTCCAATTGAAGCAGGTAGTGCAGAGTCTTCGACCCCAGCAGCATCTACGCCATTCATCTCAACATCAGCACTCGCAGCGGCTGAACCAGCATGGGCATCACTCTGCTCTGTTACTGTTGCCGAGCCTGAAGAGATGAGGGCAACACAGCTCGAATGGCTCTCTACACCAGATGGCGCATCTCTAGTATCATTTTCCAGTTCATTTTCTCGGGCTTCAGCAGGTAGATCAGGTCCATCTTGCATGGGATGATCCAATGGTATATTCGTGATCAGGCCCACTTCCTCCCCATGCCTTTCATCACAGTGCATCATCTCACTACCATCATGCACGATGTTCAAGTCATCAAGTAATTGCTGCCTTGTCTCTGGATTTGTTTGATCCTCTGCTGCAGAAGCAACTGAGTGCACATCAATCATTCCACTGGCAAAAGCAGCTTGGGATGGAATATCTCCACTTAGTTGAGATGGAATATCGACTGTTGCAGGTACTTGGTTGTCTACATTTGATGGTGCTGATTGCTGACTATCCTGCTCTCCAGCTTGCTCTGTTTTCTCCCCATGCAAAGGAGCGTCATCAACAGTAGCAGCCACACCACGTAACTGTGACACAAACTGATCCTCGATTGCCTGTGCAATAGCAGCAGCATTACTGCTGGCCTGAGGCTGGCCATCATCAGTCCAACGATTATCCCCAGAACCTCTTCTTCCTGCTATATGCCCCGAGTCCGTACCAAATGCAAAGTTAATGAATGATGATGGAGGTGGTGCTCCAACGAAACGATCACCAAAAGCATCTGATGGAAATCCAGCATCTAACATGTAGAAGTGGGCTCCATCTAAATTCCCAAATGACAACGTGTCCATGTTTCTAGAGGTCAGTTGTTCCCCTGATGAAGATGGTCTAATGAGTAATGGATGTTGAAAGGCATTTCCATTAAACCGTGATCGCTCAATGAAAGATCTGCTAGCATTCGGACGGCGGCGTTCTATACCAAACGGGTTGTGCAGATGGTACATGTCATCGGCTTCCACACCCTGAAACGATTCTGCAGCGATATCGATAAAACCACTAGCATTTCCGTGCCCCCTCGAGATTCGCAGCTGATCTAAACCGTTGCCTAAGCCTTCCCTCCACCTCACTTCTATAACACGGTTCTCAGGAAAATCATCATCCTCCTCATCGATCATGTCATCGTTATATTCATCAGCCATACCAGCGTCATCATGGTCTTCCACATCAGTATCAGCTAACGACATCAAGCCAGCTCCTTCCTCTGCTATATCCTCATCATCGTCCTCGTCATCATCCTCATCATCATCCTCACCATCCTCGCCAACATCCTCATCATCTTCCTCGCCCATGTCATCATCAACTTCGTTTCTATTCTGCATTACATCACCATCGCCAATTTCCTCCTGCATGAACTCCATAACCCCTTGTTCAACTGGTGGGCCAGCAGCAGTGTTATCCTGCTCTCTGGGCTGATTTTCACTTACAGTTTGTTCCCTGTCATTCACAGATGGTTCCTGAACCCGCTGTCCTGGCTCTGCTGTTCGGACAGCATCAGCTTCTTGATGTTGAAAACTCACATTCTGGTCGAGGTTTGCAGCTTCATTTCTGGTTTGAGCCCCAGTTTCGTTACTTTCCTGGGAACCTGTCATAGATTTTCCCTTATGAATGGACCGATCTGACTTAAGCATTTGATCACCAGCATTGGCAGCACCGGTCAGAGCCTCTAAAGCTTTGAGTATTAAATTCACAGATTTGGGAGCATTTGGGTGGTGAAAATCGATCACTTGAAGTAGACGGGAAAGGCATTGCACCATTCCTCCATCCAGCATTGCTTTAGCAATATCCGGTGAGCATCCAAGACCAGGCAAGTCACTAGATGAAGAAGTGTTTCGCGACAAAATAGAATTCACCAGATCAAGAAAAGCCAAAACCTTTCTTTCAGGTATTAAGCCTTTAGAGGAACTGGATGCTGAGTCTAAAAGGGGAGAAAATGCTTTTACAATTTCACCAATAACACGTCTACGCCCTTCCATAGATCTTCCGCATAACACTACCAGGAACCAAGATGCCTTTTCAGATAGCTTCTCCTTCCACTCATCTGAGGTTTCAGCTGACTTTTCCATTAACAATGGAAGCAACTGGTGCAGTATATGATGCACTATCCCACTCTGACCACCTAGTTGGCTTACTTCCATGTCCCGTTTCAGTATTATACCCACAGCATGTGCATACATGAGAAGTATCTCAGTCATCAGCTTGAGGACAAAAGTCACTTTTGCTACCCATGCAGACCCCTCTGAGAGAAAACTACTTTCCATGTTCTTTGTCTCGTCATCAACTTTTGACTTACCTTTTTCCTTTGTATTGGGCTCATCAATTTCCATAAATGTAGCGCTTACACAATTATCATATCGTGAAGTGTAGCTCATAACAATTTCCAGAAGCTGCTCGATCACTTGAGATAGAGTAGCGGGTGGAACCCTTTTATGACCTCGTAAGCATTTCCCAGGTGTATCATTTGTTCTATTCTCAGGCAAACGAATTGGCTCATTATTGGATGGAACTGCACTTTCAGTGGCAGACACTCTCGCCTTGTCTTTCTCTTTATCCTTTAACAAGACCACATTTGTCCTTCCCCCTGAAGAATCTATGTGGCAAACTGAAGCAGCCGCTCTCATAAAGATTGCTGGGTCTCTTGATATCACAGGTGCCATAGAAGTCAAAAACGAGCGGGGAGATAAACGGCCGCCATACCTACTAAGGCTCCCACTTAGGGTTTGCTTTATCTCTAATTCCATAGCGGCCTGAAGAGTTTGAGGGTCTTCAATGAGGTGGCGGATAATAGCAGAGGCCAAGCTATCAAAACCAGGAAAAATACAGCTTTTGGGGAGGCTAAAGAGAGTAGATAATCCTCCACGTTCAAGGAACTTTATAGCTAGAGAGTGTACTTTCGTTAGGCGTGCACATAGCTGTAGAACAGCCTGCATAGCTATTGCTGGCACATGCTGCTTTATGAGATGACAAGCAATGGAAAGAGCTCTTTTGCTATCGTCAAGAGTCAGATAGCCAGTAGATTTCCCCAAGATCTTCTCGAGCTCATCACTGGATTCTTTCTCAACACTCTCCGCTGCAGACTTCTCCTTGGCTGCAGATGAATGACTTGCCAGGTGAGGGGCCGCCGATCTAGATGAGTCAGATAATGATTTAGAAGACCTGTCAGAGTTCTCCGAAGTGGATTTCATTTGTAACATAGTATCGAGTATTAACAGCAAAGCACTCAAAGCCTTAGTTGCCGGACTCTCATTGGCTGAAACATTAATATTCCTCACTGTGTAGTTATTCAATATGTCGAGTACAACAGGAACAAGACCATTCTCTGCAACAATTTCACGTACACTGCTATCTTCGTTTAGAAGCAAAGCCAATATGTGTGAGATGGGATATAAAGAACCTGTATCTCTGGAGAAATCAGATGGACATAGCTTCAGCTGCTGAACAAGATAAACAACCACCTTTGCACGGTCCTCCCCTTTGTTACGGTTGCAAAGCGTCACTAGCAAATCTGTCAATGAAAAAGCAACCAAATCGCTACAACTGAAGAGCTTCATCGATGAAGCAAGCATATCATCCAAAGCGGGCGCCTCTACCTTTCTTTCTTCAGTAAATGCATTCATATTCTTATCACCAGCATCCTCCTTGGATGTTTCTGTGGAATTTCCAAGTGATAAAGCAAGCGCCTGAGCAAGCTGTACATCCTCCTGAATAGACTCCTCAGGATGGCTAAACAACCAATCTGTCGCCATCTCAACACTATTTGTCCCCACGCTCCTCAAAGCTTCCTCAGCCTGAGCTCTACTAAAGCCCATCTCAACTATGGTAGCAACAACTGATTCATCAAGAGGGGGGCTAGTGAGTCTCTGAATGTTACTTCCAAACCCACTACGATTATTATTCAAATCCCCAACACCCGAGTATATGTGATTAAGTATAGAGACCAAGGAAGTAATTAGAGCAGGATCACAATTAGGAAACATGGGATGATTCCACACGGGAAGTACTATTTCAAGAACTTGGGAGTGCAGCATACGAATAAATCCTTCCGGGTCCCTCGGTATAGGAAAAAGATTAATTGTTAATTCAGTTGCAACAGGTTGAACCAGCAGCTGACCCTGAGATGGTGATGGGGATAATAGCAATGATGAATTCACATGATACTCCAATAGCCTGCAATAGCTTTGCAGTGTATCCAAAAGCCATGAACTGTTGCAAACTTTCTTCTCATCTACACAAGTCTCTACTTGATCAGGCACAGAAGGTGGCATAGAGAAAGGCAGAGTCCACAATAAATGACTGGTGGCCTCAAATGTAGTAAGAAGCTCCTTAAATGTTCCCTTGACGTAGAAACAATTGACCAGTGTCGCATTGCATGAACGGCGTCTGCTGTCGAAGATAAGTGACGCCATGTCTTCTACTACTTTTCCAAGATAGCGGCATTTCACAGATAAAGACATTTCAAAGCCAGTGGTAGAATATCCAGAGAAGCTTAGAGCTGAATGAAAGAGCTGTGCAAGAGCAGTAACAAGGCTCTTAGCAGCAGGACTGAGGTTGGAATCAGTCCTTCGACGAGCTGGTAATCCTTTGATGAGAGAAGAGAGGAAGCTACGGATAGTGAAACCAAGTTTCGCAAGAACTTCTGCAACCAAAACATCCGGGCTCCTCTTTCTAGTTGAATCTTGAACCAAAGACTCCTCCAGTGTGGAGAGGGAGCCCTCTGTATCGGCATGTGATGCATCAAGATGCCGACTAAATCTTCCACCACGAATCCGCGACAAAGCATGTCTCCCATGGCGATGAATACTTCCACCAGAACGTACCACAGAGACAAAATCCTGGTCAAAACTCCAATTAGAAGCATTACCATTTCTTGTAGCACTTGAGTACCTCAAAACTGGAACAATTCTTCCATCGTCGTCACTTTCCCTTGCGATAGTACTGGACAACGAAGAAGAAGAAACTTCTCCACCTGTCCCAGCATCACGATCAGTATTATCTTGCTTCTCCTCTGCTGGAGAATCCCGAGATAAAAAGATTTGCCACGTTATTTCCTTGTAAACATTCCCCAAGTCAGTCAAGATATCAACCTCTCCAGCTGCCAACTCAGTGATCATAGAAGTCGATCCTTTCAACAGAACATTGGCAAGTGAGAGCAGCCCTTCTAGACTAGAAAGGCACCTCAAGATCTCTTGCTGTTTAGCCAATTCAATATCAGCAAGCATGGTTCCCGAAACCACACCCAACAATTCATTTGTCAATTTAAGATGTTCTCTAAAACAGGTGCACATGACCCTTGCCAAAGAAATTGAATGCTGAGGTGAGAAGTTTTTAAATGCAACAGATAAGCTCTGACCAATAGACGCAGAGGTAGGAAGTAAAGGCAATGTGAATAACTTGAGGACAGATTCTATTCCCTTTTTCTCAATAAAGACACGGCACGTATCAGCATTTTGAAGAACCGATTCAAGAAGGCGAGCAACATTGGAGATACACTCGGGAAGAAAAGTCTCGATTGTCACAGATGATCCATCTGAAGACGGCTCAATAATCTGCTCTGAACTGCCAATTTTTGATACTTCTCCCTCATCAGTCTCCATGGGAACTGAAACAGAGTCAGATCCCGACCCAATTCTCGAAATAGCAGTCAAAATCTCAACAAGCATATCAACACCTGAGGTGCGGAGAGAAGAAGCATGGCGAACTAGCTCATCCAATCCATTAGACAATGCCCCAGTTGTATCTACACTAAGAGCTCTCAAATATGATCTCGAAGTGAAAACTTTCACAAAACACCTAAGAGCATTATGATCCCTCACCAGTTGAAGGCCATTGGTGTTCACACACAATGCATCCAAGCACTGAGGTATGCATGCGATGGCATCAGAATTACAGAGAACACCACTCATTATAGCATCAATAAAAGCCCGAGGCAAATCAGCTGCTTCAAGAATGGGGAAACATGTAGGATCTTTGTGTATAAGATCACTCATTACATTAGCAGCTAGTGAAAATACTCCACCACCAAAGTCTTTTGCCCTCCTAAAAATGGTACACAAACATGGTGGCAATATACTTTCTTCTGAGCCTTCAACTCGTGCAGAGCTTCCAGGAACATAAGTAGCGAGAGATATAGTGCGGAGCAAAGCTTTCATTAACAATCTCCGATGGTATGAAATCAAGGAATCTGAATAAAGAGATTGTTGCACACAAATTTGTTTTCCTTTCCTATCATATTCAGATTGATCCTCGGATTTCAAAGAAACATTCTCAACTTCGATCTTCAGGCGTGCGATAGTCTCATCAAGGCCGCCCAGATCTTTAAATAAGGCTGAAGAAGGGTTGTGATAATCCAAGAAACCCTCAATGACATGCACTGCAGTACTAACAAGGTGTAGGTGCTGTGGGTTAGTATCTTTAAGCAGAGGTAAGATAGTAGGTATGAATCCTGCTTCTTGAAGAGCTAAAGAACCAGAGGTAGACGAAACCAATATGGAAACAAGAGATAAAAGTGCTTCTGCAAAAACAATCGACCACTTTGTGGAACCGCTGGTGATAGAATCCACGGCCTTCTGCATAAGACTCGGAAGGATTCCACGATGGCCCCCAGTAGTTACAGAGGCCAAAACTGTAGACTGGTGGGACCTATCTTGGCATAGTGCAACCAACGCTAGGATACCCAAAATCCTAATCCTTTCAGGAATCTCATCATCATAGCTCAGTAATGATAAGAGCTCATTGCTGAATTCAGGTTCATTGTTGAAAAATGTTGCCACGTCTTCAGCATCATGGCTTGCCTGAACAAGAACTATGAAGGCATATAACTGGATGCATATATATTGGAGCCGATTTGTTAATGACCCAAAAGCCCTCACAAATCTCAATCTTGTTAGTAGCGCAAACCGCATATTCAGAGGTACATTGTGTTTATTCACCAACTTATCGAGAATTTCAAGATCATTCTCATTATAAGAGCTAATGTTTGGTATATGAATAACTTGAAGGCCATGATTTGAGCATTCTGCATCGTTAGACTCACTTGATTGGTCGACAGTTGCATAGAACTCAAAATGGAGCGTGGAACCAACTTCAACAGCACTTGGATCACACCCACTAGGTAAGCAGCATGAGATTAATCCAAGGCCTTCTTCCTTGCAACCCCAACCTTGAGCAAATGCAAATAATTTAGAAGTCAGGGATGCATCACGTATAGAACATTTTCCAACTGATCTCTTCACAAATGCCGTCAGTGTCTGAAGGCTTGCCTCGACAATGTCTGCATCAGTTGAAGCAAGAAGACATGACAGATGCTGCTGCATTCATAAAAGACACTCACGTTTATGCCAATGTACATTAGAAACATCAGGAACAAAACCAAGAAAATAATAGAATAAAACCAAATAGAAATTCATTTACAAAGTGCTTACTTCGAAGGAGCTGTAGAAGTGCTTGTTAGTACAGTTCTCCAATATTATTCTTGTAACTCGCAGAATTTGCAGAACTGCATCCCGAGGAAAGGGAGGATCAGCATCAACGAAATTGTCATCGATTAATAAATCTTTCCTTGGTTTAATATACTTCTCAAGAAATAAGTCGAAATGGTTGAAAAGATCGATCCAGTGATGAAAATCCCCCTGCATGAAGTTTCTGACAGTTTGCTTAGAAAATTTTGCATGCTTTAAGGATGATATTGCAGGATAAAAAGCAAGAAGAGCAAACCTTATCAAATTCCCAGACGAAACTCTTTAATGGTTCTTCGATGCTCTCAAGAGGAGCAGAAGTGACGACATTGATGAAAGAAGTTATATTTGGAGGCTGCAAATAAAGTTTTGTAAATAGTTGTGTTCAAACTATAGCATAAAGAGGAGAGGATGAATTTTATAACAGTGACTAAACAAAGCATAAACGAGCAAAAAACAGAAGCTTCAAAATCATGGAAGGGACCCACTAAAGTTCATAAAGACACAGCAATGTTTAAAGAATTATGTCTGCTCATATAAAACTATGTCTTCATTTTAGGGGCACCAGTAAGCAAGAGAGTCAAAGTAAGTAAATAAATAACAGGATATAGCATTTTAAATTGTTGGATCATGTTGATATCTTTTCCATAGCAGTTTATAGTGCAACTTATCAAAGGCAAAACTTGTACACAATACTGTACCACAAGCATTTTTCAGTCCCGAGCAAAATGTTATCTAAGATAAACTCATGCTGTTCATATCTACAGTCTAGATAAATCTCAAAATCCTTTCACTATTAATCAAAAGATATAGTTCACTCACTTTGAAAACAGTAACATAGAAGATGTATGACTCACAACCACAGTTCAAATGAATGCCACTACAACATTTATGAGCATTTGCAAAATTGCCATATATGATTTTATCAAGAATTCCACAAGCAACACAGTTGGGATCTGCAAATTTGAATTTTAATTGCCTTGAAAAAAGGATACCGTAAAGAAAACAACAAAGAGGGGCTTGGGGTAGCAGCCTACCGGCAAGCTAAAAAACTATAAACATAAATAAATAAAAACTAAAAAAGGAACAACAACAACAACAACAACATTGTCTTCTAGATTTTTTTTGCCTTAGATACTCTAGCTTGTTGAGAATATCAAACAATTTCATTACTCAAGCCATCCAACATTTTGGAAAATGAATGACCCTACAGACCAATACTAATACTAATTTTACTACGAATGTAGTAAATTCTTAATAAACATACCGGAACATTTATGCAGCCTTGAAAGACAAATACATCCAATGTAACATTTATCAGCCAACTATGCCTTTTAAAGTATTATAACATCTCTCCAAGACTTGCAGAGGATAAATGATGTAATACCGAGAGTTCAATTATAAGGATTCTCAGATTAAAAAATAAGGGTAGTTTCACATTTGCTTTGAGTACATGTTGTCAGCTATCTCTTGTAATAACTATCTATTAACAAAAAATATTTTTCATATCCTTCGTTGCACATGTACGTATACGAAGATATAGATACAATACAACATGGATATGGGGACACGGCCATCCCTAAAAACTCTATAATACAATACGCAGGGGATACTTGAATAAAATATTATTTAAAATATATTTCAAATATACTTGAATAAAATATAATTTTAAATGTATGTTTACTACATGTACTGATATATTGAGGACGATTAGGATGCCTAGATTATATTAGGATGCATAGACTTTAGCTCATACAATTGTTCTAGGTTTGTTCGTCAAAAAAGATAATCAATCGTATAAAATAATAATTCAAAGACTATCAACCAACTATCATCCATCTTGACCAAATGATAAGCATAGATATTTAGTTGCTCAAACTCGATAATTAGTCATTACTCATCATATATGTCTGTTTTCCAAATAGCATTAGGTTCTATATATAAAACATTAACAAAAGAAACTATGTTAACAATTAAATAAAAGCAAGAAAGGACCATTCTCTGCAGCCTCTGTTGATTACTACTAAGTTGGCCAATTAGATTTTTTTTTTTTTTTTAAAAAGCATAAGATAAACCCTAAAGGCCTGATCAATAGCTTAATATTATGTGGAGATAGAGTGAGAGAGAGCCTTCCACCATCCATGGAAAAAAAAAAACATAGGGAAATAATAGAGATTGGCATTTCCCCCACCTCTTTCCTTACTACCAGTGGGTTAGTTATGGGTTTTTCGAAAAAAAAATTGAGTTCCGATCCTTTAAGACCAAAAAAGAACTCGGCCATATCCCCCCTCCCCTGCTATCCCGAGTTGTGTCCTCCTATATCCTCTAGTATCTCAATCGTATCCTGTAATTTTTTAATTATTTCTAAAAATTCCGAATACTCCAATCCCGCATCAGCCACGTATTGGGCATGTACCGGGCACGCATCTATATCTAATATGTGAATGGCATGTAAATTGAAGTATTATGCTTTGCAGTTCGTATCATCGGCAATACTCAATTACTACATACAATTCTTGTTCTTTTTCTCTTTTTTTTTGTGGGAGATGCACTAATATCATAGGAATCTTTATATCTCTTCTTCTTTCCCTACTTTTTCTTATTGCATTTTGTCCCATCCTTCTTGTTAAAAACGAAGCCCATTTTCAAGAAACTATAAGTAACCAACACCAAAGTTTTAAAGTGTTGACCAAAACCGTTTGATTTTGGCCAAAACTGATCAATTTCGACCGAACTCAGTCCAATGTTATTGTTACATCCAAAACTATCTATTTTCAGCCAAAACCAATTATCTTCCACTGAAGCCCTCCATAGGAATTCCCGTTTATAGACATTCATTCCCATAAACATTCTAATGTTCTCTCTATGCCCATGCTTACTTTAATATAATTTTAAGTAAATGCTGCCAACTTCACTTTGTTCACTCCCATATATGCTCAATGCACTCAAGTAATAAAATAAATTTAAGTAAAAGTTGCCAACCAACTTCACTTTGTTCACTTCCTTATATGTTTAAAACACACAAGCAAATAGAGAACTGCTTATTCAAAATAAATAACAAAACAGTCCAGAATTTAAATGTAAAATATCAAAAGATAAAATCTTGAAAAGCAAGTTCCTAAATTAAAATCCGCATGCTCATTTCAGCTCAAAAATAGCTAGGAAGTTGAATTTAGGTTATTTAAAGAATCACCTCCCATATAGATAATAACATTAAAGGCCCCTTTAGACTTTGCCAGATTTATGCAGGACCTACGCAATCTTGAGTAAAATTCTCTCTCCCAAACCAATTTTCTCAAAAAATAACTGCAGTTTGCCGGTGCATATGAGGTTGCATATGCAGTTTACCAAATAATAACAAAGTTAAATAACATTATAAAATATCGAATATAAACATAAATTCAGTTTACTACTCTAAATTATTAAAAAGAAAATATAAAAGAAAAGACCATAAAGAACAACTTTTCAATCTACATAGAATGTTAACCCACTTAAAACTAAATATTGAATTAAATATAGAATTAGGTATCTAAGTAAAAGGAACCAAAAAAACTAAATATAGAATTTGATATCCAACTTTTTAATCTACATAAATGTTAACCCAGTTAAATCTATCTAATCTAAGCAGCACATTCATGTACTCACTGTGTGGAGCAAAGGCCCTTGGCAGTGCCCTTTAGCGAAATTATGATATGAAATTGGGTAAAACAATATATCCATGTCTGTAAATGTATCTAAATTTGTTTCTTTAATTTGTTGTTTAAGTTTTATTTTTTATTCTATTTATTATTGAAAATTTTCACACATCGGTAAATATTTTGGGACTGAACTACTGAAACAACTGCAACCACTCTTTGTAGGCCCTGGCCAAAACTGAAACAAAAAGTTGAAAGCTTGCCTTGCACCTTCTAATGTATATAACTATGTACGAAACCTAATCTAAATCTCAACAGAAGACTAAGAAAATTTCCTTCACAAAGATGCATCAATAGATAAGAATTACAAACCAGTAACTCCCACTTATTCCAATATCAATTCTGTATTTAGATCATAATGATATTCTGCTATAGAACTTCATTTTCCTATCAAATGTATTTCATTTTTCGTAGCCCAGAATTCTTCATGTAACTGTTATATCTTCTGCCTATAAAGCGGTTTCTGTTCGGCATGCATTATAACAGAACAGTGTCGTTTCAGTTCTGTTTGCCAGTTTAGACTAAAACTTATCTAGCTACTCCTTTTTATGCTAATTCTGTTTATAAACTGGTGAATTACTGATGAAATATTTATAATGGTGACTACAAAACCTCTTACATTAATTTAAGAGCAAGTAAAAGCACAAAAAACAAATAATGAGTGCATAATAGAGGAGCGAAGGGTAGTATTTAAAAAGACCGGTAACCTATGGAGGTTTCTTTTTAATAGAACAGAACGAGCAAACAGATGGATTAAATGGGAAAGGAAATGAAAATGAAGAGCACACAAAACTTCAAGTGGTTGTCCATATTGGTGGTATTTTACATAGCATTTCAGTACAATCAAAAACATCTAGTTCCATACTTCTTGGACTTTATATCTAATACCACCATCTATGTTTCAATTGTAGTATGTGAAACAATTTATCAATCACAATATCTCCGGCACATCTATTCTCTCTGATATCGACTTCAACCATAATATTATATTATCCCACACAAACACTCTCCCTCTCCCTTTTAATCTAGCTTATAAAGTTTTACTAATTGATATTAATATTTGATACATGCAAATATTTGATGCATGCAAAGAAATAATTAAAGAAATTAGGCACATCAGTAACAATCTCCACTCAAGCGAACACAAAATCACCTAACGAAATATATATTTATATATATAAATTGATTTGCAAACACGCACTAAATTTCCTTTTGCCCAAAACACCAGGGCAACAGCAAGTCGGATCATCCCACAAGCGAAACAATACCAAGCAACAACACGCAAAATTGAATCTTTTTGCGCGAAAAGAAGAATAAACCAAGCAAGATAGCATGAACAAAGCAAGAACACACGAATCGCCGCATCCAAGGGCTCACGGAGACGTACCACTTCCACAGATCGCTTCCTCTTGAGCTTCATCTCGAAATTCGCATTGCCCGGGCGAGAGCTCAACGCAAGAACCGCGGAGCGGAGTAGGGTTTCTCCGATATCGGAACGATATCAGGAGAAAATTGGTATATACATATAATCAGTAGAGAGGGAGCGCCTGGGAGAGGGGAAACCCTAGNATTTGGCTCGTTTAGTTCAAATCTACACTGGTAGTTCAGATATTTAACTTATAAATTAAAACGCTTTAGATACATGTCACCCTCTTACGGGGACGAATTCGGTACATGTGCCGTTTAATATAATTATTTTAAAATAAACGGACGGAACAGAGAAAATAGTAGTCGTAAATTTAAACCAGAGAATTAGTTCCTAAGGAATTGTGGCTTTCACACCCCATTAATTGTCGTCTGAGAACTCAGACAACCTTCGGTACTTGGATATTAAGACTAAAGTTTTATTTTAAATTTGTTTAAATTAGACATGGTACTTACTGGGGAGCGGGATCTTTGTGGATGCCGCCCCGACCGAGCAAACGCCGCTTGTTAAAATGTAAAAAAAGTTGATAAATTGGACGTAGAAAATTATTTCAACAATCGCAGTGAATTATTTCAACAATCTAAAACAGATTTTATTAACTAAACAATTATCATTATGTCTCTAACCACTCTTTTTTTATGAAATCACTATATATAAATTCCTAGCACGGACGATCGTTATTATTGAGCAACCTGGGTTTGATGACCGAGTTTTACGAATTTGAATCAATAATAATAATCCCAGGTACCAGAGAATATAAAAATTAGTGTTAAGACAAGGGTAGGCTACACCCTGTAGAACTAACCTAGAACCTCAGGATAAACAGCCCTCAGAACTCATACCAGCAAAAGTAAAACGCTATCTTGGAATCATGAAAAATCTACGTGCCTCACACCTACTGAATAACAGTGACGTTTATTCACGTATAAGGCGGTGTTGGATCAGTGTTTGGTTGGTGTAGTATTATGGACCATCACCGATCGATCCACTAGTTTATCTAACCCGTTAGAACCATCTCGATGGTGCTGCGTACCATAGTGACAGTGCGGGGCTCGGGGCGGTTAACCCGGCCAAGCCCCCGCAGCTTGTCTGCGGCCTGCCTGTCGTGGAGGGGATAGACGGGTTCCGATTTCGCTGTTCCAGTACATGTTGTTCAAAGGTCTTTTTGCTGAACTTTATGCATGTTCTAGTTCGTTGTTGTTGCTCTCGTGTTGGTCACGATTTGTATATTCTCGTTCATAGTGTTCATATTTGTTCACTTGCTTTCTCTCTAAAGATTGATAATGTAGGTAAGTTGGAGAAATGTAACGAAATTAAATGTAAAAATTCGAAAGTTTTGTATTTGTATCTCAAATGTTAGAAAGTTTTATGGAGTGGTGGATATGTAGTAGATGCGAGTATATGTTTTCTATCGAGATTACGTATTACCTTCCAGTGATGTGATCCCGCGATACGGGAATGGCGCTAGGAGGGGGCCTTGCGAGCGTGAGCCGGGACGTTGTTTTATCCCACTCTTGATATATTTTATCAAGGATCACCCAAGCCGGCGGCTGAAGCGGCTAGAAGGGTGATCCAGATTCTACCGTATCTATCTATCTATCTATCTATCTATCTTTACTTTAACTTTGATACTAGATGATGCGGTAGTTTACGTTTGTTACGTATCTTATAGGAGATTACTGTTCGGATGGTAAAACGATCATATGAAGTTGTTACATTATTTATGTTTACGTTGTATCAATACATTAGGAGATTGTATATGATACAGATTAGTACCATACTTACGTTTAGGTGAAAACGATAAGTACAGTGAATGGGTTAGATAATCTGATTGGCGGATTCTAGAGTTAAGGTCATCCACTTCTCGATGGGGCGGGAACAGAGTGGGTTGAGTATAGAGCTTACGGTATCCATTCTCGATGGGGCGAGAAACGGGCCGAGTTGAGTATAGAGCTTACGATATCCATTTCTCGATGGGGCGAGAAATGGGCTGAGTTGAGTATAGAGCTTACGATATCCATTTCTCGATGGGGCGAGAAATGGGCTGAGTGTAGAGCTTCCAGTGTTCACTTCTCGATGGGACGAGTTTAGAGTATCCGCTTCCTTATCATCCAGATGAGTGTCGTACTTACGTTTAAGTGATACAATAAGTACAGTAATAGGTTAGGAACCGGTTGAGACTCCAAGCGGGTGCTGAGTGTACGTAGAGCATTCCATTCCTCTGAGTTGAGTGAGTTGTTTGAACTCTGGCAGACGCCCTGGGGTATTCCGATAGGGGCCCTGGGGTATTCCGATAGGGCGCACACTGTTTGAGACCTCGCGTGCGAACACACCTCGCTGGTGGTGTTCGAGACTTGTCTGTCACTCATACTAGTTTAGGAGAGTTGAGCTCCTATAGGATGGTAGATTCCAATTGTTGTGTTGTGAAATCCAAGAGATGGGTTTAGTACTGATCCCTTTAGGTGGATAGGAATATAAGTTACAGTATTCACAGTTGATGTGATTCAAGAGTACGTTATACGGTAAAGTACGTTATACGGTGTTTGATCCTTTTACGTGTATAAGGGATACAAGTTACGGTGTTCACAGTTGATGTGATTCAAGAGTACGTTATACGGTAAAGTACGTTATACGGTGTTGATCCAAGGCTACGGTGAGCAGTACAATAATGTAACAAATGTACGGTGAGCAGGTCCAAGATTCACAAAGATTATATGATTAAGTGCTAGGTAACCAAGAGCAATGGTTAAGTTCAAGTGATTAAGAATAGTGATATCCTAGAGTACAGTTTGTTGGGTTAGGAATACGGGGAATCTTAGTACACAGTTCGATGGGGCGATGTGATGATTCGTTCGTACGTTCCTTTCGTTCCTTTCTTACGAAGATATTATTAATAGGATATTACGTATTCTTGTCTATATACCTTGTACTAGTTGTTAAGATTGAGCCTGTATCCTTCTTCGAGTTAACGAAGCCCTACCTGTGGGGGGTGGAAAATAGCGCAAGGCTAACGAGCAGCAGTGGGAGTTAGCCGGAGGGCGCCGCGTGCGGCGAGCCGAGCTGGGTTAGGTGCGCGCTGGTGGCTTGCTGGAGGCTAAGTGCTAGACCTCTAATTTCCAGAAGCCAAAGAACGATGCTGTGAGCCTTAGGTTAGGGCGCTAAATACTTGCGGAGGAGCCGGGAGGTTCGCCTTTGCTTCGATTTAGGAGGCAAAGTAGTTATAGAAGCGCATCTGAGCTGCTTACGAGTTTGGCTGAAGCGGTTGCGCAAGTTTGTGGATCGTTAATCCAATTGTCTACCATTTAAATCTAGTTTTGGGAGATGAGGTGTTTTGGGAGTAAACTCGGGATCTAATGTTGATCCATTTTTAGGGGGTAATTAGGAGATCTAAGTACGTAATAGGTTGATAAATCGTAGTATCCTCAGTAGTTTTTAGTTTAGATCTCAAATATTTAGTTTGGGATCGATGAACGGTAATTTCTCATAGTTCGAATGGAGAAGTTCGAACGATGATCGGTTCCTTCCTCTTCTTCTTCTTTAGGGAAGAGAACTAGAACTAGAGGTGGTTTTAGGAAAGGAGGTAGTGGAAGATCTCTCTCTTCTTTTCGTGAATCTCTCTCTCTCCCTCTGGAAAACCAACGTTACACTCCCTCTTCCTCTCCTTTACTCGGGGGTTGAGAGAGATATGTGAGTCGTGTAAACGTGTTTCCGGGGAGTTGTTATACTCAACACGTATCGGGTTTGACCCGGTAAAAGCCCACGACCCTGGACAGGGTCCATTCCTCTCTGGCCAGGGGCTTCCAGGTCTAGAGGTCGTAAATTCCTGAATCGGTTAAAAAGTCGGAAAAGGGTAAAATCGAGGCAAAAACGAGCAAACTGGAGGCTAAGAAAAGTTTAGCTTAACTCTGATAGGTTTGTACCAAAGCTTGTACAAAAGTAGTAGGAAAGTAGGTGCGATTGCGGTCTAAATCGAGTACCGGGTTGTATCGGAAAGCCCAGGGCAAAAGCGCGGATACGCGAGGCTTTTGCGGGCTTACGAGGGCCTGAAGTGACCTTGGTAAGTTTACTGAGAGATTGGTTTACGTGTGGCATTGAAGTACTAAAATCTTCAGGCCATGGAATGTTAGTGTTATCGAATTCACCGCGACTTGGCGGTCAATTTAAGTTGAGATGCTTAGTTTGGCGACATGGCGGTCGATTTTAAATTGAGTTGCTCAGTTTAATGACATGACGATCAGTTGAAGGTTGAGATGCTCAGTTTAGCGACATGGCGGTCGATTGAAGTTGAGACGCTCAGTTTAGCGACATAGCGGTCGATTGAAAGTTGAGACGCTCAGTTTAGCGACAAATTGAGTTGCTCAGTTTAGCGACATGGTGGTCGATTTTGTTGCGGTCGGTTTGAGTTTTGGTGCTCAGTTTAGCGACATGGCGGTCAATTGAAGTTGAGACGCTCAGTTTAGCAACATGGTGGTCGATTGAAAGTTGAGATGCTCAGTTTAGCGACATGGCGGTCGATTGAAGTTGAGACGCTCAGTTTAGCGACATAGCGGTCGATTGAAAGTTGAGACGCTCAGTTTAGCGACATGGCGGTCGATTTTAAATTGAGTTGCTCAGTTTAGCGACATGGTGGTCGATTTTGAATTGAGTTGCTCAGTTTAATAACATGGCGGTCGGTTGAAGTTGAGGTGCTCAGTATAGCAACATGTCGGTCGATTTTAAATTGAGTTGCTCAGTTTAATGAATGGCGATCGATTTGAGTTTTGGTGCTCAGTTTAATGACATTGCGATCGATTTGAGTTTTGGTGCTCAGTTTAATGACATTGCGATCGATTTGAGTTTTGTTGCTTAGTTTAATGACATGGCAGTCGGATGCTCAGTTTAACGACGTGATGGTCAATTGTTCAGTTTAACGACTTGACGGTCATATTTGAATATTATTTGCTCAATTTAGCGACATGGCGGTCGATTTTAAATTGAGTTGCTCAGTTTAGAGATATGGAGGTCGATTTGACTTTTGGTGCTCAATTTAATGACATGGCGGTCGGATGTTCAGTTTAATGACTTAATAGTCATTCGTTCAGTTTAACGACTTGATGGTCATTTGTTCAGTTTAACGACTTGATGGTCAATTTGAATTTGAATTCAGTTTAACGACTTGACGGTCAAATGTTCAGTTTAACGACTTGATATTCAGTTTAACGACTTGATGGTCATTTGTTCAGTTTAACGACTTGATATTCAATTTAACGACTTGGTGGTCATTTGTTCAGTTTAACGACTTGAGGGTCAATTTGAATTCGACCTTAGTTTAACGACTTGAGGGTCAATTTGAATTTGAATTCAGTTTAACGATTTGACGATCAAATGTTCAGTTTAACGACTTAATGGTCTTTTGAATTTGTATTCAGTTTAACGACTTGATGGTCATTTGTTCAGTTTAACGACTTAAGGGTCAATTTGAATTTGAATTCAGTTTAACGACTTGACGGTCAAATGTTCAGTTTAACGACTTGATGGTCAAATGTTCAGTTTAACGACTTAATGGTCATTTTGAATTTGAATTCAGTTTAATGACTTGACGGTCAAGTGTTCAGTTTAACGACTTGATGGTCAATTGTTCAGTTTAACGACTTGACGGTCGTTGTTTAGTTTAACGACTTTGCGGTCGTTTAGTTTAACGACTTTACGGTCATTTGAATGTGAATTGTTTAGTTTAATGACTTTGCGGTCGTTTGAATGTGAGTTGTTTAGTTTAACGACTTTGCGGTCGCTTGGATTTGAGAGGCTTTGGATTTTGGGGTTTTAGTTGTGGACTTTAGGTTTTGGGCTTTATTTGTGGACTTTGGGTTTTGAGATTTTATTTGTGGACTTTGGGTTTTGGATCTTATCTGTGGACTTTGGATTTTGAGTTCGATTCAGATCGAGTTGACGTGAACCTTTTGTATTTGATTTGGGTTGAGCCGCCTTAGGTTGGTTTGGCCCTTCTGAATTTGGTTTGGGTCGACCGTTATGCTTTGGTTCAAGACCCGTTGAGACTTGGTTTAGGTCGAACCCATATGCGTAGTTCGAGATTCTTTGAATTTAATTTAGGTCAAGCCCTTATGGTTTGGCTCAACTTGGACCCTCTTATAGTCTTGTTTCGTNTGTATGCAGGGAAAACTTCTTCGCATACGGCGGATCTGTTAGTGTGCTCGGAAAAATGTGTAATCCGAGGCGTGACATAATAATTATTAATTTATTATTTATAATTAATTATTATTATTATTATTATTTATAATTAGATAATCGATATTAGAAGAATGCTTCAATACACCGGCTAAATCAAATCTAGCCGTTCATATTTTAAGGGCGAGATTGACTTTTGCATAATAGTTACCTTCTCAACAGTTTACCATTCGTAAGGACAATATGGGAAAACAAATACAAGCTAATTAATTACCAAATTTGATTAACCCTACACAAATATTTGTTTCCTTGTTAATTTTGTTATTTACCAAATTAGATAGTGCTAATTTGATAAGTAATAAGCCTTTATAAAATTGAATTTAAAATTTAGTTTGAGCTTAAACTTTATAATTGTGTACATTAAATTCAAATTTAATTTTAATTTTAATTTTCAGAACGAAAAAATTTACGTTTAAATGAATAGTATATTTCAATTCAAATTGTTAATTTGATATTAAAAGACACGAAATTTCAAATATATTAACTTATTTTAAATTATAAATTATGTTGTATTTATAAACATAACTTTTATTATTTATTTAAATTAAAGGCTTCTATTTTTAAAATTAAATTCAAATTGTTCATCCAATAGTAAAAACAACATTAAAGTTCAAAAATAGAATGAGATATTTTATAATTATTGGAGGGGCATTATGAGAATGAAAATAAAAATTTACAAAAAAATCCTTAATGCTAATTTTACATATGAGGAAATAATTTGCCCTTGGTAAGAGGGTGATTGATACCTAAGGCAACAAAAGCCATTCACCCTCTTAACTAAAAAATATCTCCACCATTCATTTTAAAAAATTTAAGAGCCGAGATCGTTTCGGTGCATAGGAGCATTGCTCTCGATATTATTATTAATTTATTATTTATAATTAATTAATAAGAATAATTAATAATTATTATTATTTATTAATAANGAAAACTTATGTTTTTCTACAAATCAAACACTATAAGACGTGAAACATTTTTTTACCATTTTTTTTCATGGAAAGCTACTTTTTACGGTTTTTTGTACAACCAAATACCCCTTTAGTTACACCCTAAAATCATGTACTTTTATTATTTTCATTAAGTTACCATTATTTTATTGTATTTCAGATTTATTTTTATTTTTCTATTTTATACTAATTTCTTTTATCATATTGTCACGTCATTGGATTTAGGTTTTCTGTTTAGAAAAGAGTGGCTGATTTTTTTTAAAAAAAAATCATCAGAATTATGCAATAGACAACCAAAAGAAGTTTGAAATATAAAAAACGATTTGGAACGTGCACAAAACAGCCACATGTCTAGAGTTTTTCTATCCACACGAACAGAGTCTCCCCTATACATGCATAACATTAAGCATAAGAACATTTCAATCAAGCAATCAAGTTGTATTTAAGAAGCGATATTTTGATTCATAATATAACAGATCAGTCATACAAGCATGACTCCCACTAATAATATAAAATAGTATAGTGATAGCATATCCCTCCAAATATCGCCAACACAAATCTCTCCATATTTGCGCAATAGAATAAATATAACCTCGCATATCTCTGCAAATAAAATACAAAAATCAAAATTTTGAAGGCCACAAACGAAAAACCAAGTGTTGGCGCCGAAAAAATAGTGCCACATGGTAAGCGGCGCGTTCCACGCAATTAAACAATGGGAACAAAATAAAAGGTGACACGTGGTACACTAGAAGTCGAGGAAAAGAACGCCTAAATAGAAGAGCGGTTTAGATAGGAACGGTTAGAGACATAGAGGGAGATTTTCATAGCTAGTAAGTTATCAATTGAAGCACATCCCGAGGAAGTAGGAACGTGACCGAAGAAACCTTTATGATAAGAATCACCCAATAATTTCAGGCAGAAAAATATGCTACTATAAATAGCAAAAAGCGCGCCTGTGATGGGGATCCTTCACACAAGCAAGCGATCACGACAAATTTCAATTCCTTTTCAATTTCTAGTATTTATGATTTTCTAGGAGTAGTCCACAGATTTTTTTTTTTCTATTTTTTAAGAGTTTAGTTAAGTTTAAGAGCTTTTCTAAAAGTATATTTAGACTTTATAACAGCTTTTGTAATCCTCCCTTTTCAATTAATATAAATAGCTAGACTTACCGACCGTCCCTAGAGCAAGTGGCAAAGGACTAGGTGGTTGGTACCCGAGACCCAAGTTCGAATCCTAGTTGATTCACATTTTCTAAGTTTATTTCTAAATGAAATAAACGAAGCGGGTAGTGTGCTACCTATCTCTCAAAAAAATAAATAAATAGCTAGACTCTTTCAGCTAACCTCGCCTTTCAGCTCATTTGCGAATAGTTAGCAGAAGAGCCCGGTTGAGCCGATCCTTTCTAAACCAAATCGACTTACTTAGTAGTGGCACATTCAAAGGTCATTCCAAGAGCCGATTCACGCTTTGCGGACATGTCTGACTTGGTCAACTCATTGATCCAGTCAGTGTTGCCCCGCACATTCGGTTTCTAGCCCAACAATTTTTAACATGCCCGGTAGGACCTGCTCAGGTAAATCTAAACATCTCTCAAATTGCTAATGATAACATAATGAACCTTTGAAATAGGGCCATTCCTAAACCCTCAGCGTTTGGTTCGGGAACAAGGGGGGGAATAAGCCCTTGTTCCCCCCTTTGTTCCCAAAACGGTATGTTTGGTTTCCGAGAACAGTAGTTCCAGGATTTCTGGAACAAGCTGGTATAAGGCTGGAATTGCTGTTCCACCCGTTTCCTGGAACTAGCTTGTTCCTTGATGAGAACAAGGTTAATTAAAATCTAAATTTAATTTTAATGGCAGTAAATTATTAATTAATCTAATTAATATATTTAAATCATTATTTATTACTTTAATAATTAAATAAATAATTATTTATTTATTTATAATTAATTATTAATAATTAGATAATAATTATTATTAATTTATTATTATTTATAATTAATTGTTAATAATTAGAAAATTATTATTATTAATTTATTATTTATAATATATTATTAATAATTAATAATATTTATTATTATTTATTAATAATTATTATTCTTAATGATAATCAATATTATTATTAATTTATTATGTATAATAAGTTAATAATAATTAATTATTATTATTATTATTTATTATATTATCTTAATTATTTTTTTATAATTAGATAATCATATTATTTATTAATTTATTATTTATAATTAATTTATTATTATTATTTTATTTATAATTAGATAATCCGTATTGTAAAGATGCTTTCAATACACGGCTATCAAATTAGCCGTTATAGTTTAAGGGCAGATTGACTTTGTGTAATAGTTACCTCTCCAGTTACATTCGTAAAGACAATAGGGGAACAAATAAAAGTAATTAATTACCAAATTGATTGTAACCTACACATAATATTGTTTCCTTGTTAAGTTTGTTATTTAAATTAATATGCTAATTTGATAAGTAATAAGCTTTATAAATTTGAATTTAAATTTAGTTTGACTTATAATTTATAATTGTGTGTCATTAAATTCAAATTTAATTTTATTTTAATTTGAGAACGAAAAATTTACGTTTAATATGAATATAGATTTCAATTCAAATGGTGTTATTTGTATTAAAAGACACGCAAATTTAAATTTATTAACTTATTTTAAATTATAAATTATTTGTATTTATAAAAATAACTTTATTATTTATTTAAATTCTAAGGCTTCTATTTTAACTAATTCAAAAATTGTTCTGCAATAGTAAAAAACAACATTAAGTTCAAAAATAGAATGAGATATTTATATTTATTGAGGTGGCATTATGAGAATGTAAAAATAAAATTACAAAAAAATCCTTAAGTGCTTTTTAAATCTGAGGAATATATTTGCCCTTGGTTAAAGAGGGTGAATTGAATACTAAGGAAACAAAAGCATTCACCTCTTAACTAAAAAATCTCCACCATTTCATTTTAAAAAATTTAAGGCGAGAATCGTTTCGCGTTGATAGGAGCATTGCTTCATATTATTATTAATTTATGATTTAATAATTAAGTAATAGAATATATATAATTATTATTTTATAATAATTTATTAATATATAATAATAATAATAATTAAGTTAATTAGTATAATCGATATTATTAATTATTATTTATATTATTATATAATTTATTATTATTATAGTTAATTATTAATATTAATTTATTATTTGTATTTAATAATATTTTGAGTTATTAATTATATAATTATAATTTTAATTTCAATTATAACTCTTATTCCTCTGTGTTCAATCTAACAATTCCGAACACTATGTTAACTGTTTCCTAGGAACAATTCAATTTTCATTCCAAATGCCAAATTGGGCTGAGTTCTATTATTACTGATTGTAATTTAATCCCTTGGAATAGCAGTTTCTTATTACACCTGAACTAACGAACTCAGAGGTAGTGTTTTAGTTCTACGAATAGAAGGGAGAATAGAGCCGCTTATTCCGCGCTTTATGTTCCCAAATATGCGTTTGGTGTGAACCGAAAACAGTAGTGTCGGGTTTTATCTAAATAAAGGCCAGTTGTAGGCTAGACCTTTGTGTTTTACCTTTTTGCTGGAACAAGTTGTTCCTAAGTGGAGAATAAGGTTATTAAAATCTAAAAATTTTATATATGGTGATTAAATAATTAATAATTTAATTAATATATTTAATTTATTATTATTGCTAATAATAATTTATTTATTAATTTATTATTATAATTATAATTAAATCTATGTATATTTATATATTATTAATAATTACTTATTTATTTTTGTTAATAAATAATTAATTAAATTATTTATTAGTTATTAAATTTATAATAATAATTGTATTTTTTTTTTTTTTTTTTTTTTTTTTATAATTTATCTTAATTAAATAATTTATTATTATTATTTATTATTTATATTAATTATTACAATTAATTATTTATTTAATTTATTTATTGTTCTAAAATTATTAATAATTATTTATATTAAATAATTTATTATTATTAATGATTTATTCATTTATAATTATTTAATAATTAATTAATTAATAATTTTATTCTTATTAATTAATTTATTATTAATTAAATAATTTATTTATTTTTAATTAATCAATTAATAATTTATAATTATTAATAATTAATTATTTATATTTTATTATTTAAATAATTTTTTATTAATTAATTTATTTATATTTTATAATTATTAATATTAATTTATTATTATTAAGTAATATTTTGATGTTAATTAATTAGGTAAAATAATTTTAATTTAAAATTATAACTCTTATCCTATTTCTAGGAACAACCCAATTTTTATCCAAACGCAAAATTGGTCAAATTCCTGCTTATATCTGAACTTGTACCTATCCCTGGAATAAGCAGTTCTTATTTATACCCGAACCAAACGCAGTCTCAGGGATTGATCAGACAAGTAGCGCCGAAAATACAAATGAGCATCAGGCGGCGCTACCATCAGGAGGTGAACGTAGTGGATACTCGGCTTACTAAGAGCCGAGCCTAACTTAGGCACTCGGGCAAATGACTTGAGTTCTTTAGACTTTGGATCAGAATAGCCACTAGAGCACTGCCTATCTAGATGCGGTGCTAGCCACCGTCATGACCTCGAATAAGAACATCGCTCGCATCGAGCAACTATCAACTCGGAACGAGCAACCATATGGAAGTGTTTCTAGCGATCAATCCGACCATACCAATGCAGCAAAATGCCGTTGCACCGACGATCTCGCAGGCGCAAACCTAAATGGCACCTTCTACGCTGTCTACGGGCTGATGAATGTAAACATCGGCCCACAATTGGAAGTAGCATAGGTCTTAACATACATTAATTTATTTGACGTTGCTAAAACTGATCAGATATTTGATAGGTTGTATGAAGACGAGAGGATTAAACTTCAGGAAGGCCAAATATTGCTTTTCGGTGAGGAGTTAAGAAGAAGGAAATACTACAAGTCACACCATTCTTGGAGCCGCAAAACTAATGATTGCACAGCCTTCAAGAGGAAAATACAAAGAAAAATAAATAAAGGTCGGTTGGTTTTCGTCGACCAAGAAAACAAGAATGATATGAAAATTGACCAAACTCCCTTTCCCACACAGGTGAATATAGTGGACATTAAGGCGAAGAAGCCACTCTAGGACGATAAGTTCCAAGAGGATGTAGTTAAGAGAAGGAGAATGCTTTGGCTCTTCGTTAGATGCAAGGCTGAAATGACGTGCAAGGATTGCAAAGCAATTGTGCATGAGAAAAAATACGTTCGGGGAGTGGAAGGAGTTCATGACTTTCCCTGAAGAGTGCGGGGGACATACCCAAGGCAATAGGCGAACCGGGTGAGTGTTCGGAGAACTCTAATAACTTCGAGGAGGTGAATTCAGGAAAGGATCTGCCAATTCAAAAGGTCTTAAAAAAATATTACCAGATAAGGAAGAAGGCTGGTCGAGAGGATCATCCGGAGCGACCTTTCTTTATACATCAGAAGAATCAGGGATATCGGCCCATGTGGTATCAATACCCGCGGCCAAGACCCAAACCTAATTCGAGGGGATGATTGAGAAAGATTAGGAGCCCTCAGTCGAAGATTAGTTAATGAATCGAGGATCTAGCCATAGCCAAGACTACAGGAAATTAGAGAGAGATTTTGAGAGATCACCTCAGAATAGTAAAGAAGCCGGCAAATGTGTCGATCAAACAATATTTCACAGCAAGGGCACCAACCAGATGGTATGGGGTAGTCTTGATGAAAATTCAAAAATGGCGGCAACAAAAATTGCAAGTCGAGATAAGGCATCACTAGGAGAAGGTGAAGGGAATCAGGCCGAATATATGAAAATAACCCGAGCAGCGATTATCCTCGCAACCTATGAAGAACGACAACGAGGCAGGCAGCTCGACTACCCTGCCTTAGTTGAAGTTCCAAATGGTTCAGTTTGTTGTGGTAGAGCCGACAAAGAAAGTCACTCGTAAGGAGTTAGAAGACAAAATCGCTTCTTTGGAGACTATCGTTAAGCGGGAGTGGTCACTAGCCAAAGAAAGAAAAATTAAGCGAGAGAGTCTTCAGCTAAAATGGCAAAGGAGTCCAAGAAAAAGTAGAGGACTGAGAAAAATGCAATCGTAGAAAGTTCATTTGATATGGGCATGGTGTACACATTACCCTACTCATTTTAGCTCGAGACGGAAGAAGCTGAAAAGCAGCCTTAATATGAAAGGGAGCTAGTCGTGGCCCAGCTCCAACTGGAGGACATCAAAACGGTCGATACAGTGGCATTTGAAAAGCTACAGACCAGGTTCATAAGGCTTCTATATATCAAGACCTTAATAGAAGGACGACCGGTTGGCTGAGTGATGATAGACGGCGAGGCTATGGTGAACGTGATACACACATAGTTTTGTAAGAAGTTGGGCAAGAACAAGGATGATCTCAAGCCCACTGACACAACCATGACAAACTTCACGAGAAGCAGTCAGCAAGTGTGGGGGGTACTGACAATTGAATTGACAGTTGAGTCCAAGACTCTCTAAACAGTCTTTTTTGTGGTGGACGCTAGCAGCTACTACAACTTGCTGCTAGGGCATGATTGGATCCACTTCAACGAGTGCGTACCCTCGACTCTCCCTAAAAAATTATTCCAATGAATCGGGGATCACATTGAGAAAGTCGTTGGCCGAAGGAAGGCCGCAATTAGTGGATGTGAACTTGGGCATATGTTATGTGAATTGGGCCAAAGCCGATCCAGACCAGATTTCATTTGTCCGGGTCACTGAAGATGGAGTACAACTGATACTCCAAAGAGAAGCAGAGGTGGTCGCGGCAACTAAAAAGCCGCCGACTTGGTTGAAATGGAATATCAGAAGCCAAGAGTCGAGGCTCTAAAAGAGCTTCGGCCTAAAGTGCCGGCCAAAGGGGCAGGCAGTAGAGATAATTCGGTTGGTAGAGCCGGTGAAAGAATAATAGATCAACTAGGTGATTCGGCCGGCAGGCCGAACACAAAAGATCAAAAGAAACTATGGCTTTGCTAGAATGGTCGAAAGATTAAAGGAAATAGAGAATTCGACCACAAAAATCCAAGTCGAAAAGGATCTCGCTGAGGAATTCGAAGAGTCGCCGATCAAAATCGGTGAAAAGAAGTTGGACATTCAAAGTCCTCTGATCGAAGTAAATTTAGGGTCGGACGAGGACAGACGACCAACCTTCATTAGTGCAAAACTTTCTGCGAAACAACAAGGGGAGCTGATCGACCTACTAAGGAGATATAAAGACTACTTCGCTTGGAGATATGAAGAGATCCTGGGGCTAAGTCAAAAGATTGTAGAGTATAGGCCCCCTACAAAAAAAGGATTTGGGCCTTATAAGCAACTGGTTTGTAGGTTTACGTCGAGTATTGTATTGCAAACAAAAGATAAAATTAAAAAGCTTTTGAGAGCCAATTTTATTAGAGTAACTTGTTATGTTGACTGGGTTTCTAATATAGTTTTGATGCATAAAAAGAAGGCAAACTTAGAATTTGTATTAATTTTAGAAACTTGAATACGGCTACGCCTAAAGATGGATACCCTATGCTAATAGCTGATATGCTAGTCGATACTGCAGCTGGTCATGAAATCTTGTCGTTCATGGATGGATATGCTGGCTACAGTTAAAATTTTATAACCAAAGAGGATATATCAAAAATGGCTTTCAGATACACGGGATTAGTTGGAACCTTCGAGCAAATTGTGATGCCTTTCAACTTAAAGAATGCCGGAACCATCACCAACAAATGATAAGTATAGTGGTAAAATTCAAATAAAAAATCAATCATTGGGCCGATTTAAAATTAGCCTCCGAATGCATGAAGAAATATGATTTAGGTTAAACTACAGAAAAGCTCTCTGTAAATATCTATTTTTTGCTTTTCCTCTCTTACTTTCAAAAATCTATATTTGCCCCTTTAAAATTTCAGAAATATTTTCATGGGGTATGGAGTTAATGTAGAGGGCAAAATGACCAAATTATCCTTACTTTTTCTATAATTTTTTTTGAATATATTTCTATTTTTGAAGGATATTTTTCGTATAAATTATAAGAAATGGATGAAATAGTGATAAAACCTTGACGGAGGGGGGCTAAATGCAACAATTTGAAATATTTAGGGGGCAAAATATAAGTTTTTGAAAGTTAGGGAGGAAAAGTGAAAAAGTAAGTATTTATAAGGGGAATTTCTATAATTTAGCCTATAATTTAAAAATAAGTCCTCTAAAGTGCGCATTCGGAATGTCGGCTAAAAATTTTCTTGGTCTCTTGGTTCATTAAAGAGGAATCGATCAAGATAGATAAGAACAAGGTAAAGGCGATTATAAAATTATCACCACCTAAAATCAAGAAAAAATTACAAATTTTTTTGAAAAAAAAAAGGAGGAATTCATATGGACAGAAGAGTACCAAAAGACTTTTGAGAATATTAAAGAATACTTGGTGACATTTTCGGTGCTTATTACTCCTCAGTAGGGACATCCGATGAAATTGTTCATCTTGGCTGCAAAGAAAAACTTAAGATGCTTGCTAGCTCAAGAAATACGCTAAAAGAAGAGCAAACAATTTATTACTTAAGTAGACGTTTGCTTGATACTGAACGGCACTATTCAGCAATAGAAAAACTATGCTTTGCATTGTATTATGCCTGCATTAAGCTAAGATACTATATTTTACCGGTTGAAGTATCGGTCGTCTACAAACCGATCTTATAAATATATGTTATCAAAACCGATCTTAAAATGAAGGATGGGACGCTAGATGTTAGCCTTGTCCGAGTTTTTCTTAACTACGTCTCAGCAAAGGCCATCAAAGGTCAGACGATAGCTGACTTTTTGGCCGACTATCCATGTGTTGATGTTGAAGAGTTGATGCAAAATCTAGTCAATCTTCGGCTATGGATACTATACTTGAGTCTAAGACATCCGACTCGATTGGAGCCGGAGTGGTGATATGATCATCCGAGAGTAAGGGCTTTTAGTTTTCTTTCGAGTTGGATAATTGGCCTCGAGATTTTAGAATAATCAAGCCGAATATGGGGTTTTGATAATTGGCCTCGAGATTTTAGACGAATTAGGAGCACAATCAGTAGTAGTCATTGGTGACTCACAATTAGTGATAAAACAAGTGACCGGAGAGTACCAATGCAAGAACTCTAATCTTTAGAACTACCTAAGTAAGACGGTATAATTACTTAGCAGATTCAAGGAGGTATAGTTTGTGCACCTATCGAGAGAGGGAAACGAGAGAGCAAACAAATTGGCTCAATTGGCTTTAGGATGTAAAGAATCAAGGGGAAGGAGTGGAGTCAATGTTTGCAAAAGACTGTTACCATCAGTTCACATACGAGAGCCGATTCTGATTGCATCTGTTGTGGCACAGGATGATTGGAAAACACCTCTAATCAACTTCCTCAACGACCCAATCAGCTGAGTTAGCTATCAACTGTGAAAGAAGGCACTCTACTGCTTGCTGGATGGACAATTTTATAGAAGAAAGGCTAAAGAATTGCTTTTAAAATGTTTAGAAATCGAAGAAGCCCTAACAGTTATGAACGAGGTTCATGAAGGGTTATGCAGAGTACATTTAGCTTGAAGGAAATTGAGATGGACAATTCGACATCTAGCGTATTACTAACCAACCATATATGAAAATTGCAAAAGGTATGCCAAGGGATGTCAAGAGTGTCAATTTCACAGGTTGATACAAAGAGTGCTAGCCTCCGAGATGCAAGTTGGACTATAGATTTGATCGGAGAAATTCAGCCGAATTCTTCGGTTAGGCATAAGTTCATGATAATGGCCATAGATTATTTTACTAAGTAGGTGGAAGTAAAGCCCACAAGGTTGGCCACTCAGAAAGACATCATAAAATTCGTAGAAGATTTCATCATTCATCGGTTCGGAATTTTTGAAATAATCACAACCAATCAAGAAACAATAATTACAGGGGAACAATTCTCAAGGTTTTTGGAATTGAGGCGAATCTAGTTGCCGAATTCGCCTTCTTATTATGCTTAGGCAAATGGACAAGCCAAGGTGATAAACAAAGTCATCATAAATATGATGATATTAGAAGAAATAGTATGAAAAGCTCTCGAAAGTGTTGTGGGCATGCCGAACAACTATTAAGACAACAACTAGGGTGACGCTATTTCGGCTGGTCTATAGTTACGAAGCCGTGTTACTAGCCAAAGTAATGGTCCCGTCATTAAGAATCTAGAATCAAAAAGAACTATCACCTGAGGAGTACGAGCTCTTGATATATGAGAATTTAGATGAGCTTAATGACATTTTGTTATGGACATTGGATCATTTAAAAGAGTATTAGAACCGAGTGAGTAACATGTACAACAAGAAAGTTAGGGCTAAGTCTTTTAGTATTGAGGATTTAGTATTAAAATTGATATTGCCAATCGGCAAGAAAGGTCAATTGTACGAAAAATGGTTCCCAAATTGGGAAGGACCATTTCGAATATGCAAAGTAGCAGGAGGGAACGCGTATTTCCTAAAAACATTAGAAGGATTGAAAAGTTCATAAGCCGATCAATGGAAAATACTTCAAAGAATATTATTTTTCTATGGGGGAAGACAAATAAAGAAGAAGCGAAAACATATATTGACACAACAAATTAAATGCATCCCAATACAAAAAGTTAGATTATGAAACTCTCGAAAAAGTGCAGCTGAGATATTGGGGCCGAATAATTAAGACAATAAGTCCTTAAGCTAATTCTATTTAGCTTCCAATAGGGCCTGAACTTGATCAGTTGTATGTTTCCTTCGCTTTATGGATGGGTAGACCTTATAGAGGTTAGAGAGTTGGTCGTAAATTGCCGCATCTTTGTCCTTCTTGACCTGTTTGGAGAGCACCAAACTGCTGAGATGCGTAGGCCAAAGCCTTTTCTACTTTGGTAAACTCCTCCTTCAGATGAGCCACTCTCTGCCAAAGAGTCGATTTCTATTTTCTCATGACGTCACTTCGCTTATTAAGATCGGTTAGAGTTGCGGCTGTTCATTGGCCTTTATAAAAGCTAACCAATGCGAAGTGAACTCCCAAGATATCATACTCGGCAGAGAGCGTTTGTTGCCGAGCAAAAAGAGAAAACAGGCAAGCAGATAAGACCGCCAAATGTGTCACTCTGGAGAAGATAGATCGGGCTGAATCAGAACATCACTGAGAAGAGCCTCCAACCAATCGAGCTTAGCCAAGCTCCGAGCCAATGTAGGGAGAATGTTGTTATACAGCTGCAAACATTCTTCTAACTTTCTTCGTGATGAAGGGAAAGTCCTTTTCTTCTTTAGATACAAGGCTCGAGGCAGCTAGCTCATGTAGGGATATTGCCATTACATCCTCTGACTCGAAAGTGAAAGTGTTTTAGGATGAAGAAATAGGGTCATCAAATTCTGGTGCTGGAATAGAGGCAGAGATTTTGGCTAAAGGCCCACGAGTGGAAGCCAAGTCACTCTTTTCTTTTCTCTCTCTTTCTTCGCTCTTTTTCTTATCTCTTTCTTTCTATCTCTTTCTTTCTTCCTCTTCTCTTCTCTTATATTCTTTTTCTCTTGATGAGCTTCCCTACGAGGTCGTCTCTCCCTCTGATGAAGGTTCGCCTTAGTTTTTATGGCAAACTTAGCCTCGACAATCTCCGCCGAAGTTTTACTTGGAGTCTTCATCTCCTTTTTAATTTGGAGACGTTCAACCTCCAGCCTTTGCTGCCGAGTCGCCAATTCTCTCAGGGTAGGTGGCAGAGATACCTCAATTGGGACTTGAGGAGGAGAAGGAGAGTCAACTAAAATAGATCGAGAACCTACCTCAGCCAAGGGCCGAGCCAGTTGAGGGTTCTTTTCAACAATAACCTATTTAGAAGGGTCTCTGTTGGGATCAACTCAAGTCTCTCCTCGACTAGGGGAATCAGGCAAGGAAGCTGTAGGAGATTGACCCGAGGAAACTACACTAGAGATCGGCTTCTTCGAAACTGGTGAGCCAACATGTCCTTGTGCTTGTTGAAGCTCCTCGGGAGATGGCTGTTCTTCGGCTTGTTTGGGAGCTGACTGAGGGCGAGGTTTGCTCACAATCATTTTTCGTCGTTTTTGCTGCAATAGAGATATTGGAGAAGTGGTTTCAGCTTGGTGTTTACTATCTACCGAACCAATGGATCGAGGATACAAAGCGGCCAAAAGAAATAAAAAGAATGAGCCGGAATATTAAAGATAAGTAAATATGTGAAAAGAGACGAAATGTACCGCCAGGGGGCGGGGAGAAGCAGCTGCCTTCTTTTCAAAGCCTTCACTCGAGGCTTTTCATATTTTAAAGGCTAAACCATAGTCTCCTTACCCTTGGAAGTACCAGCTAAAATAGAATAGATTAAATTCAAAATCAAAAAGGAGAAATAAAAGAAGATTCCCTCTCGGCTGGGGAAATTGTTGAGGTAGTGCAGGTTTTCCCCTTCATGACGGCTAGGGTTTAATCTATGTGATTTCAGGATTGGCCTGTGACAAACTCACAAGGGCCCTCAGACCTAACCTTCCTTGCGACATCTCGCAAAAGCCTCTCCTTCTGTAATGAAATTGCACAAAAACTGGAGCTTATGTCGAATTTTAGCCATAGTCCTACAGACTTCGCGTAGGGAGTTAATTTCAAGATATTATAGTTTCTCAATGGAAAATCCAACCCAGTGAAACTTGGTCCAGCACGTTCATCTTTGAGCATAAAATCCATAAAGTCCTTTACTTCTAAATTTTGTGAAATATTTTGTGAAAAATTATGTTTTGAAGGTGAAGTTGTCAGCTTCATGCAGAAAATTGCATGTGTATTCCACTTTCAAGATCCTGCAACTTTTTATACGAAATTCCATTTTGGTGAAACTTGATTTAAATCATCTCGCCTTCAAGTGTACTTAACTTTTGATTTTTTATTTTCCAAAAATTCTAAAAAAAATCACATAAAATTGGTTTATACTTCTATTTAAATTCGCAATTTCCACATTGTTTCACTCCAAATTTTTGCAAAATTTACATAGTCTACTGTACCTAGAAATCAATTTAATGGTTCATATTAAAATCTTTTGAGTGTGAAATTTTACATAAAAGATCCTACATCATAGAATTTTACTAATAAAACCCTTAGGTTCTACATCATTCCCATTGTACAAGAAATTTCATCATCGAAACTTATTAGCTTATCCCCTGGAAAAAGGGGTATCACTCTTATATTATAGACTCTAATTTTCCTGTCACTTTACGCTTCTCATGGCTTTCCCTCTATACTTTTATGTATAGGATAGACTTGTTACGCAACCACTTCTCTTCACGTGTAAGTATCTGTTCGGTGTCACCTCATAACTTATATACTCCCATAACTGGATTATTTTAATTGTGCTGATGATTTGGGAAGGATGTGCTACTTATTCATAGCACGGATACATGAAACAAGTTGTGCACGCGACTAAGGCTTGGTCAAAGCATCAATTGGCACGCCACAGGACCAATGCGCTCCAAGATCTCGAACAAAGCAATAAATTGTGAACTTAGCTTATTCCGCTGTATAAATTGCTTGATACCCTTGGTTGCGCAAGACCTTTAGCAATACATGCTTGCCAACCAGGAAATCTAAGATGCGTCGTCGCTTGCCAACATAACTCTTCTACCCGCTCTGAGTTATCAAGGACTGTTCATGAGCGACATGGATCTTCACCCCCATATCTTCTAACAAATTAGGTCCAATCATTTGGCACTCCCCCTATGCCATCTCAACAGATTGGGGACTGACATCTATGCATTATTATGCTTTATAGTGCGCTATCCTAATATTCGCTTGGTAACTGTTGTTGTAGGCGAACTCTACCAACGGCAGCTACAGAACCGCTCATGGTGTTTGTCAACATCCAAGCTCAAAACCGATCTACCTACCTAGGCCATTTAGCCCGAACTAACACTTATCACTAAGCTTTCTATTTCAATTGCTCAAGTACTTAATTAAGTATCTGTCTTTAAGAGCCTCAAGCATGCTTGTCCGATCTAGGCCGCCGATTGATATGCGGAAGCCAAAATCCTCTCACGATGCCCAACACTTGCCTTCATGAGACCAAAGCGCTATCGTCCCCAAGGGACCCAAACAACACATATCTTTGAGTGTTGTCAATCTCCTGCCTCTATGAGATCCAAACGTGCCAACCACCAAGTGACATAAGCTGGCGATCTATCGCAACAAGTTCTCAAAAAGGTCACTTCCCTCAATCCTTACATTTTTTTTGGTACATTGTAACCCATGTAGGCACTCCTATTTCGAGTTGCAAGAATCGACTATTAGACTCTAACCACTTAAGCTATTGTGATTGTAAGGTACCGGACTTCTAAAATCATGAAGTTACGGTGTGCATTTGGTTAGAGAGTCATTTGAATGGTTCCAGTGAAGTCCGGGAGCATTCGGGCGTTTTCGGAGCGCATAGGCGCGAAAACGGGACCCGAAAGGCTATGTTGGGCCATGAGCTAAATCTGGCGTTAGCGTGGATGAAAGGATGATGAAAACATGTTCGAAACCATGTTTGGATAGTCTCAATTCGATTTGAAAAGAATCGGAGGTCAAACGAGCAAAAACGGAGCTAAAATGGGAAAAGGCTGAAAAATTGGCTAAGTCCTTAAATGCTGGAGATCTGGACCTTCGGGGACCGGTCTCTCCTTACCTGGGACAGGTCCCAGCACCCGAAAATGGCCCAGTTTGGGCTATGCACAACTCATATTGTTGAGGGGCCTTTGTGCAAATGTGCTGAGTGTATAGAGAGAGTTGGGGGCTCATTTCCTCTCCTTCTCCCTCACATTGCAACCAAAAGGTCTCCCTCTCTCTCTCTAAGTGCTTTTCTTCTCTCTCTAGAAGGTGATGGAGGAAAGGATTTTGGTGGAGATCAAGATCAAGAGAAGGGATTTCTTCTTCTTCTCCTTCCTTGGCTAGTAGCAAGCTTGAAGAGGTAAGCTTGATACTCTTTAATGGCAAGTAGCTAGGGTTTGATTTATAAACTCTAGATTTGATTTTTGATGACTCCTATGATGCTAAATAGTTGGATAATGCATGAATCTAGAGGATTAATGGGGGATTTTTACCTAGTTGTAATCTAGGGCTCAAATGAGGGTTTTGTGGAGTAGAGGGTTTTGATCTAAATTTACCATCTGTTAACCTAATTGCTAGGTGTTTGAACGCGTTGGCGAAGTCGGTTTGAGCATTCGTCGAGTCTACGCGAAGATATTGATGAAACGGAGGATTTAGCTTCGTTTCCGCTTGGAGGGCCGAGGAGGCGTTCATAAATCGCGGGATTGGATTCCGAGTGTCGTAGCAAGAAACCGAAGACCTTTAATCTCCAGATCGTGAATCGGAGGTCGTTCGGTGGTCGCGCGTGGATTGGGTCGAGCCGAGCGGCGTGCGCCGCGGGAGGCCGATTGCGGGTGACGACGAGCAATCGGAACGCGATAAAAGGTGGGGGGTGTCCATCCCGAAGCAATTGAGCTTCTTCCTATGTCCGAGTTAGAATTGTTGATCATGTTCCATATATCTGTTCTTATGCATTATAGGATAATTATTATAGAAGCATTCTTTCCTTGCTTTCCTTGCATGCTTGCTTAGTAGTGTAGCGGGGTAGCTTGACACATGATTCTAAGGGGCATAAGGATTGGGTTGTTTGACATGAGATCCTATAGTGATAAGAATTAGTGAACTTGAATTGGTAACGAGAACCAATGGATCGTGAATTAGTATATTAGAAACACTTAGAACCTGGACGAGTGGCATGTAAACAATGTAATAACATGACGAGTGGCATCGGAACCTAGTTGTGGCATATTGCATGAAATGGCATATTGCATGAGAACTTAGTGTAGTTGACACTTGTGGCATTGAACATAGGGAATATGTGCATTTTCCTAGTTTGTGGCATATTGCATGAAATGGCATATTGCATGAGAACTTAGTGTAGTTGACACTTATGACATTGAATATAAGGATAGGTGGATTTCCCTAGTCATGATTTGGGTAGAGAACCTAAAGTGTTGTGTTGTTAACCTTAGATGGTAGGATATCCTCGAGTTGAGAGGATTTGATCATACTCACTGTCTGTTCAGAGCTTGTGGTGGTCGCTCCACACAAGCGTGCGCTCCAGAGTTTGTCACACGCGGGATAGCCTTATGGGGTCCCGGGGATAGCCTTATGGGGTCCCGCAGACGGTCTCAAGTTTGTTGAGTGAGTTGAGTCTCCTTACCTTACGAGATGCATGTGAGTCGTGGGCGAACCTCAGAGTTGGCCAAGGATTGGATAATGACATGAATAACATAGTGAATTTGCATTCATGCTGTGAGTAGACCTACTATTCCTTCGCCTATGAGATTTGAGCAGGGTAGCTCTTCACTTGTGACCTTCGAGATGTGAGTCGGGTAAAGAGCGGGGTAGCTCTTTACCTATAGCATTCGAGATATGAGTTGAGTCGGGTAAAGAGCGGGGTAGCTCTTTACCTATAGCATTCGAGATATGAGTTGAGTCGGGTAAAGAGCGGGGTAGCTCTTTACCTATAGCATTCGAGATATGAGTTGAGTCGGGTAAAGAGCGGGGTAGCTCTTTACCTATAGCATTCGAGATATGAGTTGAGCCGGGCAAAGAGCGGGGTAGCTCTTACCTATGGCATTCGAGATATGAGTTGGGTGAGACAAGGGCGGGGTAGCTCTTCACCTACTGGAATTGAGATCTTAGGCGGTTAGTCTAATAGATTGGGTAAGTGACATGAATAGCAAAAGTGGATTTGCATTCATACCATGATTAGACATAGTATATGTTAGAGGATTACATAACTATGTTGCATTTGTATTTATTACATTGTTGAAGTATACTAGCAAAATGGTAGGCTTGTCATTAGAGGATATTCTATGCATTGTTTGCATTTGATGGCGTAGTAGATCATAGTTTCAATTTCATTTCTATCTATCTATCTATCTATCTATCTATGCCATCTTAGACCTAGTGGGAAGATCGGCGAAGTCGGCGGCCGAACCCACTAGGAACTATTTTATATAGTTCTCACCCTATTTTGTTGCAGGGCCGAGTGCGAGCGTTCCGGGGGAGGATCGCGGTAAGGGCATAGCGCCCTAGTGTAGTGACCTTCCATTATGCATTAGAGCTATCTTTTGTATATGAGCGTAGATGATGTATAGGTGGTGAGGTATTTTGAAAGATTGTAAACTCTATGTTTATGTTTTGAAAGCTTAAAAATGTAAATTAAAGCAATGTAAAGAGGTTGAATGGATGTAATAGTTAGAAATCTCTCTTTCGTTCACTTGTTTATACTTGTGATACTTGCTCTTATATGTTTAGCACTGGTTGTGCTCTCGTTGTTGTTGCTTGATCTTGTACGTATTTCAAGTCGTTTTTCTGGAAACTTGTTGTACATGACCTTGTCGCTTTAGCCTTGGGCAGATAGGGGAGGTGCTGTCCGTCCGGCGTCTGTTCGACGCCCCCGAACCGGCCCAATTGGCGGGGCTCGGGGCGTGACAGTGATACCATGCGTCGTGGTAGCTCTACCAAGATTGCCCAATCTATTTGATCACCTAGCTAGCCACTACCAGGTATTATGATGTGGTTGGTTTGTGACTAGGTTGTGGCGGAATATGCACTTATTTGCAGTGACAATAAGTCATCCACACTCCGTGCATCTAAAAAGTACTAAGGTTCTATCGCAAAATGAAAACGACCATACTCAAGACTCCCGACAAATAGGACTCCAAGATCCAATCAAGATGTCCCACATCGGATGGGAACAGAATTGTGATTAAAAATATAAGAGACCATGGACCCTAATAATAATAACTAAGTTTAAGCATTTTGAGCCAGTAGTTTGGGTCCAACGAGTTATTATTGCTAGCAGGCACGATCCTTAAATATATATCACTAAAGTATTTTTTTCTCACCAATCTCTGTATTACTATTAACAAATCAATTATTTTAGACAAAATCTAACAACTTTATTAAGTGACGCTAACAACTTTATTAAAAGATGCAGGTTAAATAGTTGAAAAAAATGTAAAATTGTTCGCCGCAAACGAGCCAGCCCCGCCGTAGGTGTTTCTAGGGCGAGGGGTCATTCATGGTACAGATTAAATTTGTTTAAATTTTATTTTGAAATCAGGATTATAGGTTCATGGCTTCCAACAGACTCAAGAGTCTGCTGTTAATTACCCCACACTTTCGGTGTTAAGGAATCCTTGATTAAGAGACCAAATTTAAATGCTGATGATAAAAGAGACAAGGCAGGCAAATAAAATTTTATTAATATAATTTGCCGTGTACATGGCTTAAGCAGGGGCATTCTCCCACTGTACATAGATTTCGCAAAATTAAATATTCAATTTATAGACTTGATGGTCACATCTAAACTTGATTTGCTCGGTTTAGCGACTTGGCGGTCAATTTAAGTTGAGATGCTTAGTTTGGCGACATGGCGGTCGATTTTAAATTGAGTTGCTCAGTTTAATGACATGACGATCAGTTGAAGGTTGAGATGCTCAGTTTAGCGACATGGCGGTCGATTTTAAATTGAGTTGCTCAGTTTAATGACGTTGCGGTCGGTTTGAGTTTTGGTGCTCAGTTTAGCGACATGGCGGTCAATTGAAGTTGAGACGCTCAGTTTAGCAACATGGTGGTCGATTGAAAGTTGAGATGCTCAGTTTAGCGACATGGCGGTCGATTGAAGTTGAGACGCTCAGTTTAGCGACATAGCGGTCGATTGAAAGTTGAGACGCTCAGTTTAGCGACATGGCGGTCGATTTTAAATTGAGTTGCTCAGTTTAATGAATGGCGATCGATTTGAGTTTTGGTGCTCAGTTTAATGACATTGCGATCGATTTGAGTTTTGGTGCTCAGTTTAATGACATTGCGATCGATTTGAGTTTTGTTGCTTAGTTTAATGACATGGCAGTCGGATGCTCAGTTTAACGACGTGATGGTCAATTGTTCAGTTTAACGACTTGACGGTCATATTTGAATATTATTTGCTCAATTTAGCGACATGGCGGTCGATTTTAAATTGAGTTGCTCAGTTTAGAGATATGGAGGTCGATTTGACTTTTGGTGCTCAATTTAATGACATGGCGGTCGGATGTTCAGTTTAATGACTTAATAGTCATTCGTTCAGTTTAACGACTTGATGGTCATTTGTTCAGTTTAACGACTTGATGGTCAATTTGAATTTGAATTCAGTTTAACGACTTGACGGTCAAATGTTCAGTTTAACGACTTGATATTCAGTTTAACGACTTGATGGTCATTTGTTCAGTTTAACGACTTGATATTCAATTTAACGACTTGGTGGTCATTTGTTCAGTTTAACGACTTGAGGGTCAATTTGAATTCGACCTTAGTTTAACGACTTGACGGTCAAATGTTCAGTTTAACGACTTAATGGTCTTTTGAATTTGTATTCAGTTTAACGACTTGATGGTCATTTGTTCAGTTTAACGACTTAAGGGTCAATTTGAATTTGAATTCAGTTTAACGACTTGACGGTCAAATGTTCAGTTTAACGACTTGATGGTCAAATGTTCAGTTTAACGACTTAATGGTCATTTTGAATTTGAATTCAGTTTAATGACTTGACGGTCAAGTGTTCAGTTTAACGACTTGATGGTCAATTGTTCAGTTTAACGACTTGACGGTCGTTGTTTAGTTTAACGACTTTGCGGTCGTTTAGTTTAACGACTTTACGGTCATTTGAATGTGAATTGTTTAGTTTAATGACTTTGCGGTCGTTTGAATGTGAGTTGTTTAGTTTAACGACTTTGCGGTCGCTTGGATTTGAGAGGCTTTGGATTTTGGGGTTTTAGTTGTGGACTTTAGGTTTTGGGCTTTATTTGTGGACTTTGGGTTTTGAGATTTTATTTGTGGACTTTGGGTTTTGGATCTTATCTGTGGACTTTGGATTTTGAGTTCGATTCAGATCGAGTTGACGTGAACCTTTTGTATTTGATTTGGGTTGAGCCGCCTTAGGTTGGTTTGGCCCTTCTGAATTTGGTTTGGGTCGACCGTTATGCTTTGGTTCAAGACCCGTTGAGACTTGGTTTAGGTCGAACCCATATGCGTAGTTCGAGATTCTTTGAATTTAATTTAGGTCAAGCCCTTATGGTTTGGCTCAACTTGGACCCTCTTATAGTCTTGTTTCGTTTGAACCGACTTCGAATCAAGTTGAAGTAGTTCGGCTCAAGTTGGCTCGGCTCGGGTCTGTTTGAGTTGAACCCGACTTGTGGTTTGATTTGGTTTAGTTCGATCTTCATATATTTCGGTTCAGATCGGATCCACTTCGGTTCGAGTTGAATCTTCTATGGTTCGGTTCAAATTGAATCAACTTCGGTTAAAGTCGAATCCTTTGCAGTTCGGTTCAAGTTGAATCCCATATGGTTCGGTTCGGATTGGATCCACTTCGGTTCAAGTCAAATGGTTTGGTCCGGATCGAATCCACTTCGGTTCAAGTCGGATCCTTTGTGGTTTGGTTCAGATCAGATCTACTTCGGTTCAAGTCAAATACTTTGCGGTTCGGTTCAGATCGGATCCACTTCGGTTCAACTCAAATCCTTTATAGTTTGATTCAGATCAAATCCACTTTGGTTCAAGTCAAGTCCTTTATGGTTTGGTTCAGATCGGATCCACTTTGGTTCAAGTTGAATCTTTATGGTTCGGTTCGGACTGGATCCACTTCGGTTCAAGTCAAATCCTTTATGGTTTGGTTCGGATCGGATCTACTTCGGTTCAAGTCAAGCCCTTTATTGTTCGGTTCGGACCGAATCCACTTCGATTCAAGTTCAGTTCCTTATGGTTCGGTTCTGATCGGGTCTACTTCGGTTCAAGTCGAATTCTTTATGGTTTGATTCGGACCGGATCCACTTTTGTACAAGTTGAATCCTTTATGGCTCGGTTCGGATCGGATCCACTTCGGTTTGAGTTGAACCCTTTATAGTTTGGTTTAGATCGGATCCACATCAGTTCGAGTCGAATCTTTTATGGCTTGGCTCGGGTCGGATCCACTTCGGTTTGAGTCGAATCCTTTATTGTTTGGTTCGGATAGGATCCCCTTCGGTTCAAGTCGAATCCTTTGCGGTTCGGATCAGATCGGATCCACTTTGGTTCAAGTTGAATCCTTTATCGTTTGGTTTGGACCAGATCCACTTCGGTTCAAGTCGAACCCTTTATGGTTCAGTTCGGATCGAATCCACTTTGCTTCGAGTCGAATTCGTTATAGTTCGGCTCGGATTGGATCCCCTTTGAGTCGAACTCTTTATAGTTCGGTTCGGATCGGATTCACTTTGGTTTGAGTCAAATGCTTTATAGTTCGGTTCGGATCGGATCCACTTCGGTTCGAATCGAATCCTTCATGGTTCGGTTCGGATCGGATCCACTTTGTTTCGAGTTGAATCCTTTATGGCTCGGTTCGGACGGATCCACTTCGGTTTGAGTCGAATCCTTTATTATTCGGTTCGGATAGGATCCCCTTTGGTTCAAGTCGAATCCTTTGCGGTTCGGTTCAAGTCGAATCCTTTGTGGTTCGGTTCAGATCGGATCCACTTTGGTTCAAGTTGAATCCTTTATGGTTCGGTTTGGACGGGATCCACTTTGGTTCAACTTGAATCCTTTATAGTTCGGTTCGGACCGGATTCACTTCGGTTCAAGTCAAATCCTTTATGATTTGGTTCAGACGGGATCCGGTTTGGTTCAGTTCGCATCAGATTCACTTTGGTTTAAGTCGAATCCTTTATGATTTGGCTCAGACGGGATCCGGTTCGGTTTAAGTCGAATCCTTTATGATTCGGTTTAGGTTGAACCGATTTGTAATTGGCTCAACTTGGCTTGGCTCGAACCTCATGTGCTTCTGTTTGAGTTGAACCCGGCATATGCTTTGGTTCGGCTTGACTTGGAACCCTTTTGTGGTTCAGTTCGATTTGAACTGACTCGTGGTTTGGTCTACTCGATCCTTATGTGGTTCAGTTTGAGTTGAACCAACTTGCAGTTTGGTTCAGGTCGAACCAGTTCATTATTTGGTTCAAAGCTCTTGAGTCTCAGTTCGATTTCGGTTGAATCGGCTTATGAGTCGATTCGGTTCATCATTTTGGGTTCAGTTCACCTCCTTAGGTTCGGCTCAACTTAATTTTGGTTCGGTTCATTGTTGCGAGTTCGGTTCAATGCCATATATGTGGTTTAACACTTAGGCTTGGTTCACCGTTATAAATTTGGTTCACCATTTTAGACTTGGTTCACCAATTTATTTTTTTTATTTTTATTTTTTATCCATTACTTACGTGAACCGACGTCAACTTGGGTTGGTTCAATTAGAGCTTGTATCCAAGCCGATTTGACTTAAGCTTAGCTCCTCCTTTTTCACATTGAACTCATAATCATATTGGATTCAGTTCAAACCAAATATTTATACAGTCGATTTGGTTTAACCGAATCAAACCCGGGTCAAACCTATCACGACGACGGCGACCCGGTTAAATAAACCGGACTCGGGCCAAGCCTATCACGAAGATAGCAAATTAAAATATGTTCGTCATTTTTTTTAATTATTTTTTTATTTGATCGATCCGAGCCTATCGCGAAGATGGTCGTGTTGATCAAGTCGAATCGTGCCTATCACGAAGATAGCAAATGATTCGAACAATGCCTATCGCGAAGATGGCAAATCAAAATATGTTCATCATTTTTTTTTTATTGTCCAAATATGCGGCGGGTTCGATCGTGTTGAGCCTATCACGAAGATGACCGCTCGATCAACCCTTTCGACCATGTCGAGCCTATCGCGAAGATAGCCGCACGGTTTACGTAGTAAAATAGCCGTGGCTCGATCAACCCTTTCGACCATGTCGAGCCTATCACGAAGATGGCCGCACGGTTTACGTAGTAAAATATTCGGTGCTCGTTCAACCATTTCGACCATGTCGAGCCTATCGCGAAGATAGCCGCACGGTTTAGAGATTAGCGATGCATACGCACGGTGGAAGTGACGATTTGATGTCAAATTTGATCGGTTCGAAACCTATCACGAAGATGGTCGGGTTGATCAAACTGACAATAAAATCGCACTTACGCTATTCGTATGCATGTATATCTCTTGTTGTCGTTGGGGAAGTCGCCATGATCGTCGTCGTTGGGGAAGTCGCCACGATCGCCGCCGTCGTCGTCGTCGTCGTCGTTGGGGAAGTCGCCATGATCGCCGCCGTCGTCGTCATCGTCGTCAGAATCGTTGTAGCCGTCGCCATCGTGATCGTGCTTCAACTCTTTTTTTCTTTTTTCTTTTTTTTACTTTCTTTTTTCTCTCTTTTTTTCATTCTTTTTCTTCTTTTTTTTTGTTGGCATAAAAGAGGGGACCCCACTCCCTCTCTCTATGTATGAACCAAAGAGGGAGAGGGAGTTGGAGCCTCCTCCTGGCGGCCACTCTTTCTCTCTTTTTTTTTTCTTTTTTTTTTGCTTTTTGCTTCAATTTTTTTTAAAAAAATCTCCCCTCTAAAAAAATCCTCTCCCTTGAATTCATGGTCCCATTTATTGTGGTTTTAGGACCTCTTCAATTTGGGAAATAATACAAAATATTTTGCAAATGAGGCAATGCTATTTTCTTTATCTCTTTCCTTTTTGACATCTAATTCTCTAAGGAGAGTGGTAATTAAATCACAATTTAATTTCTTTCCTTGTATATCCTCAATTTGAATTTGAATTTGAATTTTTATCTCAAGCAAAGTATGTCCTTAATTTGAATTTGAATTTTTTTTCATCTCAAATAAAAATAAATCTTCATGATAGACTTATTAAAAGTTTGTATCAAGTTATAAATATTTATTATTTTTCATGTCAAAATGAGTTGAATATATACTTTGCCACTTTTAACCAGTAATTTTTAATAGCTTTTATATAAAATTATAGATTTATTGCTTATAGTGTAGGAATTGAAAAAATAGAATAGTTAAGTGGTGCCTTTGAAAAAACAGTACGTGTAGAAAGTGAAAAAAAAAAATTGTGAACTATAGTGTAATATAATATAATTAGTGTAAAGCTACTATACTTCTGGAAGTACAAAAGAGTTGGTGCTTCTGACTCTTTAGACATTGGATCAAGGATTGTAGGGTTGAGATGATAGTGGTCTCCACTGGGGATTAGTGGTCTCCTAGGCTTTAGTGGCCCCTTAGGAGAATAATATTATTCCAAGGGTTAAAAATGATCAAAGGAGTTAATCAAAAGGTTAAAAAATTGGAAGGACCACATAAGTGGTGCTCTCGGAAGCAGCATAGTCGAATTCATGTAATTAAGCCTTTAGTAAAAAAAATTAAAGAAGTTTGATAAAAACAAGTGAATCAATAAAAGCCACAAAACTTGTAAGTTGTAAACTTATACACGGAACTGTGTACAAACCCACCGTATGCACAAGGATACCCACCAATACACACAAGGTGTTTACAATCATAATATCCACCAAGATGAACTACACATCCTAATCATGCTAATCAGAGCAACTAAACATAGACTAAACTAGTGTGAACATAAATCATACAATTAACATCTCAAGTATAAACTCCAACATACATAACCCACCACACAACATGTAAGGTACCGGACTTCGAAAATCATGAGGTTACGATGTACGTTCGATTGGAAAGCCATTTGAATGGTTTCGGTGAAGCTCGGAAGCATTCGGGTGTTTCGGTGCGCGTAGACATGAAAACGGGACCCGAAGGTTACGTTGTGCCGTGAACTAAATCCGGCATTTGCGTGGATGAAAACATGATGTAAATACGCTCGAAATCATGTTTTAGGTGTCTCGGTTCGATTTGAGACGAATCGGAAGTCAAACGGGCGAAAATGGAGCAAAACGGAGCAAGATGGGCAAAAGCTGAAAATTGCTGTTTTCTGGTCCATGGGGGACCGGTCCCTGCATGGGAGGACCGGTCCCCGTACGCGAAATTGCCCATTTTGGGCTGTTTGAGAGGCTAAGAGTTGAGGGGGCTTATTGCAATTGTTACACAAGTTGGAGACAAAGAGAGGGGATGGCTCTCTCCCTTTCTCATTTCCCTCAACCGTAGCCTCTCCCTCTCTCTCTAAAACTCTCTCTTTCTCTCTCTAGGAAGTGGAGCAAGGAAGGAGAAGGTGGAGGAGAAAGCTTGAAGAAGGGGTTCTACTTCTTCTTCTTCCTCTTTGGGCCATTGGAGCAAGCTCTAAGGTAAGCTTTTGATGCTCAACAATGGTAGCTTTCTATAGTTTGGATTTTGAACTCTAAGAATGGGTTTAGAGGTATTCTAGCATGCTAATTAGAGGTTTGATGCTTGAATCCTAAACTTTAATGGTGGATTTAGCCTAGTTGTAAACCTAGGGCTTAAAGTGGGTTTCTTGGTAGATCATGGGTTTTGATCTCTAGAAATGATGTTTTTGGGATTCTAGGATGCTAATGAGATGATTATTACCTAAATCTTTGGTGGATTTGGGTTAGTTAGTATCAATGGCATTTAAGGCTTCAAAAATGGGGGTTTTGTAAATAGTTGGGTTTAATCTCTTTTAACCCTCTGTAAACCTAATTGATAGGTCATTGAACGCGTGGGAAGCGACGGTTCGTCGATTCGTCGAGCGGGGCGACGTTCCGACTGAAACAAGTGTTCGTGGGTTTGTATTGACCCGAGGAGCCGAGGCGGCTTCAATAAATCGTGGGATCGCATCCCGAGCATCATAACGAAGAACCGAAGACCTTTAATTTACAGATCGCAAATCGGTGGTCATTTGACGGTCGCATGTGAGTGGGGTCGAGCCGTGCGGCGTGCGCCGCGGGAGGCCGATTGCTAGTGACGACGAGCAATCGGAACGCGATAAAAGGTGGGTGGTGTCCATCCCGAAGCAATCGGGCTCCCTTCTATGTCTTAGTACATTTCGATTCTGCATCTTGTATTATTGCATTATAGGATGATTGTGCATTGCCTTTCCTTATGCTTTCCTTGATGATATCGTAGCATGTATTGGATACTTGACATAGTGGATCGATAAGGATTGGGTCGAGACTTGTGAATCCTNATTAAATAATATCTGGGTTTCCATTAATAGAAGTGGTGGCGACAGTGGTAGTAGTAGTAGTATCAGTGGACAAGTGCCATGTTCGGAGAACAACATAAACACCACTTGCATAAGCTTCTCATGTGTAATACCTTTCTACATGCATGGATACCAAAGATAGTTCCAGTTAACTATCTCAGGCAGACGGTCATCTTCTGAGAGAGAGTCTTCTGGGCACTACGGCAAACCCGGTTACGATCACCTTTCGGACAGTACACGATCGATGGAAGGTACACGACCAAGACCGCTTGTGGGAGTTGAGACCAGGCGGGATATTACTATGGAATTTTGGAAAATCCTTAACAGTAGCGTAGCAGTCTCTGTGCTCAAGCCTCTGGACCTAAGGACTGGACAGGACATATGGCCGGGGAGGATGGCTTTGCTTAAGACTGGAGTAGCCTTTTTTGATTTAACCATTTCTTTATCGATGCGAAACCTTAACTTAAGTGAACTAAAAAATAATAAGGCTCCAAAAGAATCAACGAACTTTTATGATTGGTTGTCAAACGTCAACCCTCTAGAAAGTAAACCACATGAATGGAAATCCAAACATGAAATTAGCTGGCATATGGACTTCCCATGGAACCCACAACGAAGCATGTAGTTCATTAACAACTCACTATAATCAAGTCAACAGCCAAGAAACAGTTCCACAGAGGATCATGGTAAAACAATATGACAACATAACCTCCATTCTATGTGATTTGACACACACATTATATGACACGGCTTCCTAAAAATCAAGCAGCAGCCCACATGCATCCCATGATAAAAGTAAAATTGCTGTAGTTACAATATCAATCTACATGCTGCAGCAACTTAGGATAGTCCAATAGACTTTGAGCACACCACTCTGAACAATAGAAGAGTTGAAGAAAGTTAAGAAAAATGGGATCCAAATCAACAAACAAAAGTATTAGTTATCTTCTTTTTTTAAAGAAAGAAAAAGTACCAGTTATAGACTGATTTTGTGTAGAAGTTACGAAAGAAAGAGACTGAAATCACAGAGGGTCCTACATTGGACTTCACTAGATACGAAAGCAATAAAATCTTGTAAAATGTTACTAAACCAGTTACTAAAGATAACAAATAGAAAGAGCAAAAAACATGTGAAGACAGAATATAGAAAAGGAACTCCAAGAGCTGGAAGGAGGAGGTCATGCCTCTACTTCGAATAAGACAACATAAGGATCCAGTAAAACCATTTGTGATTTAATAGAAGAACAAGACTACGCTAGGAAAGAAGCAAAATTGAAAGGTGCTTGGTTACAGCAAAATTGAAGATTGAAATGAGAAAAAGAAGAAAAGAAGGCATGACCTTCTAAAAAGGTGCTCGGTTATAGCTTAAAAGAATACTATATCAAACAACCTGAAAAGATAGAGACCCAAAAATCAAAGCACCGTTACCAATCAGGGCGACAGACAGAATTTTCACATTGATCAGGATAAAAACTTGGTTTGTCCAAGCAGAACTTGCTTGAATTTAAGCCGTGCTAAGAATATTGGATAAACAATAGTTGAATGGCCTCAGGCCAATAACTTACAGAGGAAATGCTTAGAGATTTGGAGACAATTTAGAGATACCTTTGTATATAAAGAAGGATTGCAAACGAAGTTGTTTCAGTAACTTCATTTTTCTGATGCTCAAGAAAGAATTCTTAGGTGATACAGAAGGCAAGAAGGACTTAAAAATCAAATAAATCGACAAAGCATGTTAAAGATAGTATTTCTAACATGCGCTATTTCGGTAATTCTGGGTGAATCTCAAAATACAATTACAAACAAATAGCTACCAAGTTGCAGAGAGAGAATGTGTAGGAATATCAATTAAAGGAACCCAATAATTTTTTATTTTCAAAAAAGCACAAAATGTACTGGACTCACAGGACTCCAACCACTACTAATTTGAGGCTCTCTAGTTACAAGTTTTAGAGTGTAGTGCTCTGAAATTTTGCAAATAGCAGAGTTCCGGGTAAAAATAGTTTTTAACACTATTTTGATGGTTTTGGTTGTGTTTGAGGAGTGTTAGTGTTTTCGGTGCGACAATGACAGGAAAACAAACTCCGAAAAGCAAAATCTGCAAAACTGCAGTTTTGCTGTGCATACTGGTACTAAAGTTTGGGGTACGAATACTCAGCTGTGAGTTGGCTGGATGAGTTCCCGGGTTTGAGGAACTTCCCTAGAGTACCGATACTAAAGTTGGGAGTACCGGTACTGAAGTTTTGGAGTATTGGTACACTTTAATGAATGGTTTCTTCTAGGGTTCGAATTCTGCAGAATGCCCCTGAGTACCGGTACACTAGGGAAGTGTACTAGTATTGATGTTCGAATACTGATACTCAACTCTGCGAAACCTGAATTTGCAAATGTTTGGAGGGTTTAAATGCAATTGTGGCACTCCTATAAGTACCCCTTCACAGCCAAACACCCCCTCGCCCCCTCATTTTCTCCTCTCTCTCTCTCTCTCTCTCTCTCTCTCTCTCTCTCTAAAGGAGAAGAAAAACCTTAGAAATCCCTTTTGTTGGATCTCTTTCATCCAGCTCCTTGCAAACTTGGAGAAGGTCAAGGACACTTGGAAGGCGCTCTAGGAGGGACAAGGCAACCACTCTAACCCTCACTTCCCTTGTTTGGAGGAGAAAAGGTGAGTGGAAGTTTTTAGGCACCGTTTGGTAATGGAATTAGCTGGGGGATTAGCTCTTATCCCCCAGCTAATCCCCAAACAAGTTTCAAGGTGGCCACCATCGGGATAAGGGAAAGGGGTGGGGAACAACTGTTCCGTGGGGAACAACTGTTCGCACCCCACCTTGTGCCATATGTGTCCTGTGAGTGAAAATTTTCCAAATTACCCTCCTTATCCCCTTCTCCCCATTATCGAAGCAAGGAAAGATCCCTCTCTCTCTTCGTCACAGAGCTCCTGCGGCTGGTTCCTCTCCCTCCACCTCACCGAGCACCACCCCTCTCCCATCTCCTACTCCCTCGCTCCCTCCCGTAAGTGCTCTCCCTCCCTTCATCTCCGGCCGAAGCTTGTGGGTTTGCGAAACGCTTGCTGCGAGATCGCTTTGCGGATCTGCAACTCCGGTGGGTTTGCCCCGGCATTGCATGCAGTCGTGCACCTACTGGAGGTGGATCGACCCGTTTCCTCTCTCTCCACCTCACCTCACCGAGCTCCCTCTTCCCTGCACCGGGTTCTTCTCTCTCCACCTCTCCATCCCATGAGTCCGCTCCCTTCTTTCACCTTCGGCCGACGGAGCCCGTGGTTTCCGCGAAGCTTGTGGGTTTGCGAAACCCTTGCCGCGAGATCACTTGTTGCGGATCTGAAACTCCGGTGGGTTTCCCGCAACCTTGCTTGCTGCAGTGCACCCACCTGACACGGATCTTGCCTATTGCGACTCCCCTTTCGTGCCGGTAGTGCAGATCTCGGTGCTCACATCACGGCAACGGTACGGTCCGCACTGTTTGGGTTCCTCTTCATCAAAGAACCCCGATTTTTGCTATTATCTTGGATTTTGGCTATTCCTGATTGCAACAGTTCGTTATTTTTACGACGACAGGATTAGGCAACGGGCATCGTCCGACAGTACAAATAGTAACCGTTGATTTCGTGCACAATTTACTTTCGTCTTGGTTCTTGTTTTGTCTTCTTTGAAGTGAATAATTAGTGGCCAAAGCGGCTGTGCGCGGCTCCGCCCGACGCGTTCTATTGCCAACATTAGCATCCGCTGCTCTTGGTCCCCCACTGGTGCTAGAAGGTAAAAATTACAGAAAGTGTCGACATTATTATATGTTTGGATTTGAACCATGATTGTGGGTTAAAAACTTGCAAAATATGTGTATAGCGATCGGTTTGCACCTAAGGTTGATCGAATTGGCAATGATGCCGGTTTCCATTACCATTTGTTGGTAGGCATGGAAGTCATATTTTGTGCAGCCCCATGGTAATCGGGGACTCTCTGAGCCACAACGCCTCACAGCGTTGCTGCCATGGTTTATCAAGCAGAGAAATCAATTGTGCTACACTTAAAATAGCGGGCTTACTTATACACATCACATTATTTTATTTTGTCTTGCCATTTGGATTATTTATGATCATCTGTTGAGATATTAACCTTTTATGATATACTCGTACAATGTCAACATTTTGTTATCGTAAACTCTGTTGTATTGAGAAGAATAAAAAGGAAAGTCGTCCACGTACAGATGCGACTCAGCAATATTTTCTCTAAGTGCAAAAAACCCAAACCGAGGGATTTGGATAATGCAACCCCAAGTTGTGATGTAGAGGGTTCAAGCAGGCGCCCCAATCAAATAAGGACCCGTACCGCCAATTGGACTGATCACGTTGATAGCATTTTGTTGTATTTTGATGGAGGAGCACGCCCTCGGAAACTACATTGGGGGTAGTTTCACTCGTGTTGCGTGGAGTAGAATCGTTGAGGGTTTTAACACACAAACTGGTCAACACTTGTCAAAACAACATATCAGTAACCGCCTCAAGGTGTTGAAGAGGCTCTACATGTTGTACGACAAACTGGCTAACCTTAGCGGTTGGGGTTGGGACAGTGTGAACAATATACCCACGGCTGGTGACCCTACTGATTGGGATGCAGTAATTGCGGTAAGACTTCGTATGATAGTACATACAAACAGTATATTCTTTAACCATCTTATTAATATTTTCTAATGTTTACTACTTTTGATTCAGGCGAATCCCGCATACGCGAAGTGCAAGGATAAACCATTTCCTGCTTATAACAACATTGCCTTCCTATGTGGATTATCAGTGGCGACCGGCCGCTACGGGCAGTCGTCAGAAACAGTTCAACCACCTACTATTGTTAGTTCTTCGTCTTCTTCACCTGGTGAGAATGATACAATCACAGGAGTTAGACATCTTGCCATTCATCTCTTGACCCGTTTTCTTTGAACGAGGTAAGGCAGGCACACCCGGTAATGAAACCGACGGGCAGTGTAGATCTTCGCGTTCTCCTAGCCCACCTCTCGGCCAACCGACTGTCGGAGGTTATGCTAGTGGATCAGGACATAGCTCTGCAGGTAAACGACCTAGATCCCCACCACCTTCTGCACAGCCACGAAGACAAGCTTCGTCCTCTGGTGGGAGAAAGAAGAAGAGTGACCTGGGAGCTGAGGCATTGGCTGAGATGGTAGAGATCGGGAAGCAAAAGCTCGAGCTTGCACGGGAAATGATGAATATAGAGAAGGCTAGTCGATCGACAATCCCAACAATTGATCTTTGTATGAACAGAGTTTATAATCTAGTGGGCACAACGAATATACGTGCCATTGCGGTTGGGAATTTATTGCGGGCTGAGACAAATAGACAACTTTTTATGACCATGAATGATGAGCTTGCACTTGTGTGGATTAACCAGCAGGTTCACGTGCATAACGTCAACTATAGGCCTGACTTTCCGGGATTGTAGATCACCGTCGCTACTTTCTACTGTTGTATATTGGTTTTTAAAAGACTTGGCTTTTATTTCGCATGTATTTTAGGTTGCATTATGCGTGTGTGGCTTTTATGTGCATTGTATATTATGTTGCATTATGTGTTGAACTTGGGTGCTTGCTCGCATATTAGAACACACTTTTAATTGTGGCATAATCATCGGTTTCTAACCTATGTTATGTGAAAATACCTGTCATATCATGCGTGTTACGATCTAGTGGGCAATATATTGTTCAATATTTACTTTCATATTCATGATTGCAATTAGGTTCAATGTATTGATAATCTCTTCTGTTCGTTACATTTGAAATGGGTGAATTACTGAATCGTTATGTGTTCTCGTCATAGCAAATATTATGACAATGCTAGATGAAGATGATGATTACTGGAACCAAGTTTTTGTGATACTTTATGATCATGACTATCTTACATTTGCTAACACGTTGCACAGACGGCCTTGTAGAACACGACCTTTTTCAGGCCATGAAATGGTTACTAATCTTCTCAATGGTCATCCAAACAGAGGGTACCAGCACTTTTGCATGTCAACAACAACTTTTATCGCACTTCGCGATGTGCTGCTTGCTCGGGGGTTGATACGAGCAACACGACGTATGACAGCCGATGAGCAACTAGCTATTTTCCTATTTTGTGTCGGTCATGGCGTGGGAAATAGAGTGTTGGCAGAGACATTTCAGCATTCAAGAAAGACAATTAGTCGACACTTCAACAATGTGCTACGCGTGCTTGTAACGTTGAAGGATGATTACATGAATTTGCCGCCTAATAATACGGCCACGCATCCAAGAATTCGGGGCAATGTAAATTTTCATCCATTTAAGGTAAGTTGGCCTGATGACAATATACCAAAATTTACAAATGTATCTTTCTGTCAAACATTTCAACGGGCATCTTATGTTGTAGAATGCAATTAGTGCGATAGACGGAACACACATCCTTGTGTGTGTCGAGAAGAGTGAGCAACCGCGTTTTCGTTGCCGCAAAGGATTTACGTCACAAAATATGGTGGCTGCAGTATCATTCGATCATATTTTCTTCTTCATTTGCACTGGTTGGGAAGGATCGGCTGCAGATATGCGTGTTCTTCGATGGGCGTGCGATACGGGGGGTTTTACAGTTCCCGAAGGTAAATGCTAATATATTGTTCAATATTTACATATTTATAGCCCCAAACAAAATTGAGTAAATACTCTATTAATTGGTATAGGTAAATATTATTTGGTCGATTCGGAGTACGCAAACACTGACAAGTTTTTAGCACCTTACCAGGGTAAGCGGTATCATCTTAGCCAATTTGACACTTCTACATAGGGGCGCACGCATCAGAATCCCCGAGATTTATATAATCATCGGCATGCGCAATTGAGAAATGTCATAGAGAAGAGTTTTGGTATTTTAAAGAAGCGGTTTAAGATTTTAACTCAAGCGACTCCATTTCCCATCAAAGTTCAATGCTTGATACCTATGGCATGTTGTGTGCTGCATAATTTTATTCGACGACAACAAGGAAATGATAGATATTTTGTAGAACAATTAAAGCAAGAAACCCCTGAGGGCAACGTTGGCGATCTAGAGCCTATTCCAAGTGGAGGCGATGATTCGACACGAGGGGAGTCCTTGCGGCGCTCTATTACCGACCAACTATAGAATAATCGATCCTGAAGATTCCTGTTTTTATTTGGTTGTAGGACTACATATTATCTTCATGTGTAATATATCTATGTAATGTGTTTAAATATCATCATGTTAGAAAGAATATTGATTCTGTGCTATGTTACAATTTGGAATTTGCGCCATTTGCACCTACCTGTTTGTACGTCTTTTCAACAATAGCGTATGTCTTTTTTACAACTGTCGCGCTACATATTGATTTATTTATTATTGTATCGGTTACAAAATATTCGGTACAAAATAATCGCATTATTTTACGTACATATGAATTAAAAAAAATATAACTTACGAATCCTACAACTCACCCTTCTCTTTTTCTCAGTAGGGATAATTAGGTAATTTTTACATTTCACCAACCCACTATCCTTTTATCCCCAAATACCATCCAAACACTTTTTTTCTTATCCCTCCTTATACCTATCCTTATATCTATTTTCATCCAATCACAAAATTACTCTTATCCCCATACTTGTACCTATCCCTGGAACAGCTAGTTCTTGCTTGTCCCCGAACCAAACGGTACCTTAGAGTTTATTTTGAAAGTTTTTCCAAATGAGGGTTTTGGAGGTTTTAACTTGGTTAGAACTCCTGTAGGGTTTTTTGGGAGTCTCAAGAGATAAAGAAGCATCTCCAAGAGAGTTTCCAAGCTTAGGTGGGGAATATCACCGAAATATATTTGATCTCCCTTTTGTCTAAACATTTTTGTTTCTATGCATGTTTTGTTGAGTAAAAGAAGGCTAAAACTTGATTAGTTTAAACAAAATAAGATTTGAAAAAGCATGATGACTTATAGGTATATGACCTAGTATGTGGATTTTCTCTGTTCTCAACCATGTCTTTTAAGTAGTATACTCCGTGAGCAAGTAGAATACTATATGTGAACACTTAAACTTAGAGAACATGGTAATAACATGAAACCTAAGAGAAAACCTAGAACGTGGAACATAGTTGAATATAGACAACTATGAGAACTTGATGTAGAGAACAAGTAAACAAGTGAATCAACTCATCGGATAACCCTAGTGACAATTGGAACTTAAGGTCGTGGTTTGTAGGGTCGCGACCTTCTGAAAGAGTCATTGTAGGGTTAGTACGATCACTCTTGACTCCCTATGCCTTAAATTGGGGTAGTACAGTCACCCTCGGCCTCGAGTGCTTATCGATTGGAGAAGGTACGATCAACCTCGACTTTTCATGAGATGTTTAATAATGAAATAAAACAGAACTAATAAGTTTGTTAAAGTTAAGGAAATAACTTGAGTAGATCGTGCCTTGGACATCGACGAGGTCATATCATGCTTGGCATATTGGTATCTTGCTAGAGGCATAGTAGTTAGACCTCTTCATACATCTCTACTGTAGCAGTAGTTCCATTATTTATTATTGTTCTACTTATGCCTCCTTTAAACCAAGTTAGCATAGAGCACCACTTTTGACTGTTGCACTTACTGAAAACTTATTTCAAGTTCTCAACCTATTGTTGTTGTTACTTTTACAGAGCCTTGTATCACCGATGAGATGCGTGATCACGGCAAGGGCGTTGCGAGCTAGATAGATCACCCACGAGTCGGTCTAAAAAATACTTTTTTGTTAGAACAATAAACCATGTAATATTTTGGGTAGAAATGATTGTAAACTCAAGAGAGTTTCTACTGTAAAAGTTTTTAATTAGAAGTTTACTTACTATGATACTTCATTATATCTATTCTTGTATGAGATGCATAGATTAGTATATGTTACCGCATTGTGCAGGTAGAGGAAACCTTGCCCATACGGCGGATCTGTTGCACGCACCCGAGCGGGTCCCTTGGGGGGCGGGTCTCGGGGTGTGACATAGAGGACTAAGGTGCCAATTCCTCCTTTCAATTGTCCTTTTTACTGATTTCTTAAGTATATTCGTTCCTTATTGCAATCAAAACTCGCAATCAAAACTCGACGATGTACAACCCCATGACCAAACACAAAGACTTCATAACTCAAAAAACAAAGTACTTAACAGGTTTTGAGTTGGCAATGGCCTTATTAACCAAAAATAGGGTTTAGGCATGGCTTCAATTGAAGTTGCAAAAATAAAGTTGAAGCTTCCTAGACAATTAACATGGTAATTTCATGGGAAGTACCTTGACCGTGCCCTCTGATGTGTGGAGTACATTCTCTTTAAATCCTCACTTCTACTCCGTCATAAACTTGGGTCGTCACATCACATGATTTACATGACTCACGAAATATTATGACTAACTAACAGCTATGTGTCACGGACATGGACACGGGACACGAGACACGATACGACTCGGACACAGCGACTCGACAAAGTTCAAAATATAAGGACACAGACACGGCAAGACACGGCTTATAAAATATAATATTTTTAGTATAATATATATTCATTATATATAATATGCTAATTTTGCAAACAAAACTATATTTTTTATAAAAATGAAAGTTAATATAATATTTTTAAAATCAAAATTCTCCATCAAATATGATTTATTTAGATCATTCAAAACAAGTCAAAATGTTTACCATCAAACATTACGTATGCCCAAAAAAAAAAGATAGAGAAAGAGAACACCTTTAGATGTTAGAGGAAAAATTCAGCATAGATCAAAGATGAGATAGATAATTTTTTTATTAGGAGTAGGGCTATGTATGTTTTTTAATTATATTCTTTTTTCAAAATTATACGATACTTTATTTCCAAACTATGTATTTTTTTATTATTTTTTACCATGTGGCAACATCACATAAGTTTTCCATGTAACTAATTAACTTTCTAATACATTATTTTCAAGAATTGAATGACACGGCATGGACGCGCGTCACACGTGCGTTCATGCGTCCATGTCGTGTACGTGTCCAACGCGCGTCGGACATGGACGCACGGGGCGAAAGCCCGCGTCCGTGATGCGTAGACTAAATGAGTTTCCTAACTACTCTAAATACTTGATAAAAAGTCGAAGAGCAAAGGGTGCCTAGACTCGAAGCAGTAAAACATAAGTTCACTTGTTAAAGATGGCTTTCCACCTGAAAGAACCATACATATGGTACAACCGTGAAAATTTTCGAAAACATTTTCCTAGCTTTTACCAAGGCACTGACATGGTGTATAAGCACCATCAAAGTGAGTATAATAATCCTTTTCATTGCTTCTTTCTTCATATATGTTTTTGCTCTTCTCCTTTATTCTGCTTTACCATTTTAATTTCATAGTTATCGGTGTTTTGTAAAAGTATTCTACGGGATATATTCAAATACTAGTCCCCTCATGAATTCAACTAGATTGAGAAAAGTTTTACTATAAAATAGAGAATGCTAGCAATTCACAGATTTGTAAGTTCCTGAAAGCTATTTAAATTGCTTTGCTGCAAAAAATAAAATCAGGCAACCAAATAAAATATTATGCTAATCACGTGCTAGGATGATGATAAGTTGATAACAATTGAAAATTTTCAAATTCAGTTTCTGGACGACTGATTTATGGAGAAGTTAATTTCAGCAGACATTTTGGTTATGTTTTGATGATTCGACTAGATAAGCATATCCTTTATCAGTTCCTGTTCATTTGATCTTTTAAAATTGGAATTGTACTTCACTATGGTTCGAATAAAACTGTTCCTAACCTATATCCCAAACAGCCAAATAGTAAATGTTGGTCTAGCTTGATCTGTATCTTAGTTTGGATTTTGGTAAATAGTAGTAGCTTCTTTTCTTGCACTGCTGTATAATAAACTTTTCCATTTCGCATCTGTTGCTTATCTTTATAGGCAATAACTACGCATAATTTGTAGTTGTTAGGCAATCAAGTCCTCCTTCGAGTTGTTTCTCTTTATATTTATTATTAGAGTTTATCCAACCGAGGATAGCTGAACTTCCAACCCTACATGGCCACCGCTTTATTGCAAGATAGAGATTCTAGATAGCATGAAGGCCTACTGTTGCACACAGATTATAGGTTCAAAACCAATATTAGATTGCTGGGGATGTACTTGGCAGAATACACACAGTTTTTAATGCTAAATTATTTTTTCCTTTAGTTTTCACTTGAGAACCTCTTCCTGTGGTGATATTACCTTAATATGGCAATCAATGGACCTTTGGACAAGATGTACTTGACTAAATACACACAGTTTTTTTAATGCTAAATTATTTTTTCCTTTAGTTTTCACTTGAGAACCTCTTCCTGTGGTGATATTACCTTAATATGGCAATCAATGGACCTTTGGACAAGATGTACTTGACTAAATACACACAGTTTTTTTAATGCTAAATTATTTTTTCCTTTAGTTTTCACTTGAGAACCTCTTCCTGTGGTGATATTACCTTAATATGGCAATCAATGGACCTTTGGACAAGATGTACTTGACTAAATACACACAGTTTTTTTAATGCTAAATTATTTTTTCCTTTATTGTTCACATGAGAGCCTCTTCTCGTATTGATATTATCTTAATGTGGCAATCAACGGACCTTCAAATTTAAAAAGTTTTCTCCTGAGCTCAATTCAACGCTAATATCAGCCTAAACTTGAGTATATCTCTAGCAATTAACCACCGCCACCAGTACAAACCACAAGGCATTACCAAGATGAGAACATGTTTCTTATACTTAATAAAATATAGAAAACTGTATACTCTGTAGTTACGTGCAGCCATGTCATGTCTAATTCTTGTAGAGTTGACAGGCTGCCGATTCTTAGCCACATTGTGTCACATACCCCAAATTGTGTCAGTGCAATATTGTTTATCGTGACAGCAGTTACCAATGCTCAAAAACACAACTACCTGCCTACGGGACTCATTCAATAATACATTTCACAAAAAGAAAAATATTCCGCAGCTTTTGCCCCTTTTTACTCCTTTTTTTCAACCTTCTCCAATTAATCCACAAGAATCGTCTTATCTAAGAACAAAGTAAAATACTAACTGTAACCGCTCTCCATCCCCCTTCAGTCATGGAGATTTACACCACAAATTCCAGCAGCCTAAGCCCAAATTTAGCAAATCGAAGGCAATTTACCATCTACACCGTTTACTCTCGACAAATTGTGCTACTAAGATCATTTATCACTTTTAGGACCGAAAAGATTGCATCAATTAATGACAACCCTAAATTATTCTAAAGAAAGAGAAAGAAATGGAGGAAAGAAGCAGCAGCATCACCTGCGGCGGTTCCTGCGGCCGGCCTCGCGGGCCTTGCGCTTGCGCTCCTCCTGCTTGTTCTCGAAGAACCTGCGGCGCTTGCACTCCTGGATGACCCCAGCCTTGGAGACCTCCCTTCGGAAGCGCCGCAGCAGCACCTCCTCGGGCTCGTCCTCGCCCACCACGACCTGCACGTTGTACCCCGCGCGGGGGGGCGCGGGGTCGACATGGAAAGGGCCGGGTAGGTTGGAGAAGGAGGTGGAGGAGAGCAAAAGCGAGAAGGGGCGGCGAGAGGGGAAAGGGAGGGGGAGCTCGTTGGGGCGAGAGGAGCGGAGGGGAGAAGCGGGGGAGGGAGGGGTCCTCGGGAAGGAGAGGTGGAGGAGGCTGCAGGCCGCGGCCATGGAGTTTTAAGAGGAGGGAGAGGAGGAAGAAGAAGAGGTGGAGACGGTTAAGGGAATGAGCTTTATCTTCTCTGAGTTGGGTTTTTTTATGGAGGGAAGAATCCGGAAAAAATGGATAGGTCTGTCTGGAAACGGGCTGGCTTTGGACGGTGTGAAGACTGAGGTTGAGTTGTAGACCGTGCGGGCCAAGACAGGTTTGAAGCATGCTCGGACAGGGCCTGACTAGGGGCGTAAACGAAACGAGTCGGAATCGGGGACAGTTCATTACCCTCTAAACTTTTATCGAGTTTCATTTTACCCCTCAAATTTTAAAAATAGACATTTAATATTTTATTCAGGGAATTTTTTTTCATTAGTTTTTCATCAAATTCTGTTAACCGAAAATTAACGGAAGGAATAACATAAATAATTAGAGTTTAGGAGCTCCACAACAGATTGTATACAACAAAAGGTATTACATGTTCATTTTATGAGTTTAGGGATAAAGTAAAATTCCACCAAAAGTTCAGGGATAACAGAACAATCTAGACTTTTTTATACTAAAATAAATTATCAAATTACCCTATATTTTATCATATAAAAGCTAAAAAAAAAAGAAAAAAAATTTGAGTGGCTTAAAGATTAAAAAAAAAAAGAAAAGAGAGAGACACTACCTAGCTAGCTATGATGCTCGAACACCCTACTCTCCCGGTGTACTCGCTAATGTGGTTAATTTACAATAAGTATTCTTACCCAGATATAGAGATTTTAATTCTCAGTTAATTCTCTGTAATACTTATTTCTCATTTTTATCTCTAAAAGTATTGTTCTAGAGAATGCACCTACTCCTTATGAAATTATGTAATGTAATTTTATTATAGCCTAAAATCAAAATTTTATACTTCTTTTAACCAATTAGAAATTTTGAATATATAAATAAAATATTTTTTTTAAAAAAATTTTCCAACAATAAAAAATTTTTATTATTCCCTGAACTTTTGGTGAAGTTTCACTTTACTTCCAAAACTCATAAAATGAATATTTAATACCTTAAAATCTAATATTTTATTTATATTATCCTTTCCGTTATTATTCAATTGACGAAGTTTGATAGAAAACTACCGGAAGAGATAACATGAACGAAACATTAGATTTTCTAAGGGTGTTAGGTGCCTATTTTAGAAATTTGGAGGGTATAATGAAACTCCGCCAAAAGTTTAGGAGGTAATGGTGCAATTTACCTAAGCATAAATGTTGCCGAGATAGACCTCTTATTTTGAATTTGATTTAGTAAATAACCAATTGCTTCTTTAGTTTTTTAATTCTCCCCTTTTTTTTTTTGCCGAGGGACATCAATGAGCAATAATAATAAAAAAAAGCTAGCAAAACCTTCCAAAAAAACAAAGCAACAACGCCAAACATACATCATGTCTTTCATTTTTGTCTTTATTGTTTATTTATTTTCCTGTTTGGCCGTGCGCTGTGACCAATATGCAATACATTGAATTTTGTAAATTACTAAAATCCAGTATAAAATGGTTTATGATATTATTTGTGAGATTTTGTGAGAGTTTGAGTTGAGTTGAAACTGTTTTGGCGCGAAAGTGCAAAAAAGGAAATTCTAGATCCAAACATGCAGTTGGCCATTTCCTACTTTACTACCTCCACTGTGGATCAAGCTACACTTGAGGCGGAGCATAAGCGATCCCGAGCGAGTCTCGCGAACTTCAAGTAGTTCAATCCGACAAAGTTCAGTAGAGAAACCATCGAACCATGTGTGGTGGAAGCGTGGGTTGACTCAATAGAGAAGCGAAGAATTATTTGTTGCAGACCATGATAAGGTCCACTTGACGGTGCATTGTTTGAAGGGTGAAGCTCATGCTTGGTAGAGGAAGGTTAAAGGAGGTCGACTCGAGGGTGTGACCCCAATGACCTGTAAAGAGTTTCGGGGGATGCTCTATGATGCTTATTTCTCCAAAAGAGTCAAAGCAAAGTTGGACGACTACTCCAAGAAGCTCCAACAAGGAATCACACCATGAGGGAATATGAGCGGGAATTTACTTGAATCCTCAATTGCATCCCCTTTGTGGTTCCTGATGATCGACACAAGGCTCAATACTTCAAGCGTGGCCTCCGGCCAGAAATATACAAGTTTGTGTAAGACCTTCACCTGCAAATCCTTTGGGAAGTGGTAGAGCGAGCATATTTATGGGTGTAAAGGAAAGCTTATGAGAAGGGAAAGAAAAAGAAGTGAACATCCAAGGGATCAGGTAGCCAATCGAGCCCAAAGAGGCCCCCAAAACACCCGTACTCTTGAATGCAAGGCCAAGGATCGCTTGAGCTCCAATGCTAACGAAGGTGTGTGAGCTGTAGAGGCCCCCACCCACTTAGCCATTGTGCGCATCGTGCGAGCTAATGTTATTATTGTGGGCAATCAGGACATATGCCTTGGGGAGGCATTACCAACTCCATCGATAGTATTATCTCATTTGACACCAAGGCAAACGGCAAGGAGTCCGTCTACTTACACCCTGGCAAGACGCCTATCAACTCAATGCCAACCCAAGAGATCTCAACATACGCCAAGGGCCTGTTTGTTTGCACGAAAGTGGGGTGGAAGTAGGAAGGGGGAAGTAGTTTTCGGTGAGAACTGACCACTTCCGTTGTTTGGTTCACCGTAATTTTATTACGCCCGAAAGTCCAGTTCACCCAAAATAATGAACTTGACTTCGCCCTCCCATGGGGCGAAGTCAATTCCGGTGAAGTGAAAAAAACGCAAGAATGGATTAATGTGTTAGGGTTACCTTTTCTCCTCCTCTCCTCCCGATTGACCCAACTCTCGCCATTCTCTACCCTTTCCTCTCCTCCCAACCCAACTCTCACCATTTTTTTTTTCTCAGCAGACCCCACAAAAAAAAAAAAAAAAAATCTCCCTCATTTCCTTTCACCCCCAGAGCATTGTTGAGCCCGCTCCTCCATCTCCTTCGCCCCAGATCATTCTCAAACCCGCTTCTCCATCTTTGGTGACTATTAGGTTTATATTATTTATCTTTTTTTTTTTTCACATTTTGTTTCTTCAATCCTTCCTTCTTTCTCTAACCATTCATCTTCTTCGATCTCAAATCTCGCATTCCATTTCCATCTCCTTCCCTATCGCAGTTGACAAGGTTTGCAAATAAATTTTTTCGTCTCTGATTTACTGCATTTTTTTTTCTTTACTACAATTTTTAACATTTTTATTTACTGCAGTTTCAATTTTTTTTAATTTACTGCTATTTTTATTTTTTTGCTCTGATTATTAAAGATTTAAGATTTGTGTTGTACCTAATCATGTTTTTTTATTTACTGCATTTTCTAATTTTTTGCCCTTTATTTTCGATGATGGTGGCTTTTTTTTTTCCGATGAAAAAGTTTGGGGTGCGGTGAGGTAGTAGGGGTGGGGGATTAGAATATGTCCTTTTTCATCCTCTTGTTTCAATTTCTTTCGAAAGGAATTTGGAAACTTTCTCTTTCATGATGCTGATTCCTGTTCAGATTCTTGTATTGATTCTCCATCAGAGGAAAAGGAGGAAAAAGAATTAATTCTTCTAGCTTTCAATCTTGGTTTTGCAATGGTGTTGTGAAATGGTTTAACCTTGTATTGTGAAATGATTTAACTTTGTATACATGATGTTACCATGTAGAGTCAAGTAGAAAATTTGCTTTGTTGTATTCAAATGCACAAACTGTGTTTGGATTTGGATTATTAACACATGATGCACAAACTGTGTTTGGATTTAGATTATTAACACTAATGCCACGTTTGTTCTTTGATTATTAACACATGATGATTTATCTCTATTTTCTGATTATTAACATAGGATGATTTATCTTTATTTTCCACTATTATATAGTTAAAGTAATTTTTTAAAAAAATTATATAGTTTCTTTTTAATGTAGAAAACTTTTAGTTTAGTTTATTTGGCACAGATATTAGTAGTTTTTTATAATTCATATTTGAATCTTCTTCAGTTTCAGATGGACAATAGAGATCTCCTTTTGAACTTACATCATGCTAATCAAGTTGGATTTGTTATTATGGTGGTGTGTGTAATATTCTTTTTACGATTACGTGAAAGGGATCGGACATTAAACAGAGAGCCATCTAAATTGAGGGATTTACATAGAAAGGCTCACATGCGTAGAATATTATGCGGAGGAAGAAGAAATTGCCTGGATTATGTTCGAATGGGACCTGAGACCTTTTTAACACTTGCTACAATAATGAGAGATAGGGGGTTATTAAGAAATACAATACATGTGACAATTGAAGAACAATTAGCCATATTTCTACATACTGTAGGTCACACGACTAAGAATAGGGTATTAAAAATTCAGTTTATTCGTTCAGGAGAGATAGTGAGCCGCTATTTTAATTTAGTACTTCGAGCTATATGTGGCATCAGGAACCAATTTGTTCAACATGCGAGTTCTACAATTCATCCAGAAATTGCAACAAATCCATATTATTTTCCTTATTTTAAGGTAAGCAAGTAAAATAATACATAAAAATACTAATAAAAATTACCTTATTTAAAAATTACTATTGACTTCTAATGCTATCTTAGGATTGTATCAGTTTATTGGATGGTGCCCATGTCCAAGCAAAAGTTCCAACTAATATAGCTGCTCGATTTTGTGGTCGAAAGGGGTTGACACAAAATGTGTTAGCAGTAGTCACTCCAGACTGTAAATTTACTTATGTTTTGGCGGGATGGGAAGGATCTGCAAATGATTATGCAATACTTAAAGACGCCCTTTCCTTACCTCCTCCATCAGGATTATGTGTAATTGAAGGTAATATATAATTAACCATTGTATCAAATTCTATAAATAAAATAATTGTTACTATACATTTAATTGTCCAAATACAGGAAAATATTTGGTTGATGCCGGCTATACTACGATGCATGGTTTTATTTCTCCATATCGATCAGTTCGATATCATCTACATGAACTTGAGGGGCGTACTCCACGAAATAAAGAGAAACTTTTCAACCTTCGTCATGCATCATTACGCTCAAAGATTGAAAGGACATTTGGAATACTTAAGAATCGATTCAAGATATTGACAACACAACCTCTTTATCCCTATCGTACACAAGTTGCTGTAGTATCGGCTTGTTGTGTCGTGCATAACTATATTCAAACTGAGAAGATCCTTACCTTGTTGACCTCGTCTCATGTGTTGGAGAGGTGGCAAATGCCCTAAAGCAAAGTGCGGCCGTAATGGAAAAAGCAACGACTCATTGGATGGAAGAGCTATTCACAAAGATTAAGGAGATTTCGGGATATAAAAACGAGATTTATGAGGCTGTTTTCGAATGTCTTTGTCAAAGTGAGATGCAAGCAAGAGTGTTTATGACGAAGGATCTTGATATGCGGCGTAGTTGGTTTGAACGCTACGTAACTATACATTTTAGTGATCTTGCGTAGATTTCTTTGATATGTCATGCCATCGTTAACTCAAATATTGTTTTCATATTCGTATGGTTATATATTAAACATATATCTATTATCTTTTGGACTCAACCTTTCAACTATGATAATGTTATGATGTTATCTGGTATGGACGTAACCATACATTTTGGATGTGATATTATTATTTTTGGTGTGATAATGATATGCACAATATATTGTTATTTTGGGTGTGATATTTTGAGCAATGCTAGTTCCATTTCATCCAATATATTCATTGTGAAAGTAATTAAATTTTTTATTTTGATTATATGTCTAAAATATGATCAAATTGATTAGGTAAGCTTTAATATATTTTTGTTTAATTTGTATTTTAGAAAATGATGAAAAATGAATTGTTAAGTGTTAATAATTTTTAACTTTAGAATTTTATTTTTTGCATTACTATAATTTATATGCAAACATAATATAATTTTTAAAAATTTTTATTTTATAATTATACATATATTAATTTATATACCTATATAATTATATTATATTTATTATAATTTATTATTCACTACAAGTTACAAAATAGACAATGATATCACTTGGAAGTAAGTATACGCGGGGTGGAGACTAACTTTTTACGTCATTACTTCCTACCAAAGAAACAACAGAACTCGCAGAACTGCACTTCCACAGTTAGAAACAAACAGCAGAAGTGAACTAATTTCCACCCACTTCAACCGAAATCCACTTCCACCCCAAGTTTACTTACGTTTGAAACAAACATGCCCCAAGTGAGCGAGTTTATGTGATGCAAGTGAGATGCATTGACAGTGACAATGTCGTGGCAGATATATTATTGATTAATGATATGAGACTAAAGTATTATGTGACACAGTGTGCTTATTTTTTTTGTGAGCCATTCCTTTGTACATCGCATGAATTGGAGTTAGTTTCTTTACTGTATGTGGAAAGGGTTCTAATTCCTAATAATATGTTGTTCGTTGTCGACTTCTGGTCCAATATGCCTAGTTAAGGTTGTTGATTGGATCATACCCGCAAATTTGTTGGCTCTAAAATAGTAAAAGAATTTTAATGTGCTTTTGGCCATTGATTGGGTTACCTGCTTCTATGCTATGATCATATGCAAAAAAACGAACTGTGATCTTTCATAAGCTAGGTCAAGAGATATTTGTCTACTTCCTTCTTTGCACTAATGATCTTGATCTCACGAGCTAAGCACTTGATGAATAGAGGTTGGGCACCATACATATATAGGGGAGACTCCATTAGTATGGACAGAGGAGACTCTATGCGTGAGGCTGATATGTGAGCATCTCGGGCAAGATTTCAAAAGAAAAAAAAAATCAAGTTTTTCGCAATCTCTATTTCAAATGGAAGGATTTTGCAAAGATACGTTCCCAAAGGCCCAAGAAGTGGGTATCGGAGCACGCTAAACCACAAGTTTAGGTTGACCAATATGATGACCTAAGAAATTTAGGAACATGAGAGCGCGGGGTTACTATATGTGATTAGTAGTCCCGATATGATTTCAAGTCAAGTTGGTCTTTGACTTTAACCTTGCTTTGTGTCTTAGGAGATAGTCCGTTCTCAATCCGACAGGTGCGTTGGTGGTGGGCATGCTAGTGCCGATGGGTCTATATTCGGCAGTTCAATAAGTGGCTGGCATTAGCGGGGCTTGTTCAGCAGATGCCACAACAACAGGTGGCCGTTGGGACCAACTATGCTCCATATTCTGCCCAAACTTCTACAGAAGCTAGCGACCCTACTGCTGATATTGTGCCACCTATTGTGGCTATCGTTGATGCTGGTATAGTGACTGGAGTATACTAATGGCTGTCGTGGTAGCAAATCCGATAGTCGCGACCACCGGAGTGACTTCCTTTCTAATTAGGCATACTACATCTACAGTTGATAGTGATGCCCTTGCGGCAGAGTAGGCTCGAGCTAGGGCGAACTTAGTGGATTTCATGAAATTCAGACCTCTGGATTTCGATAGTGAAAGTGATGATCATGTGCTGTCGAGAAGTTAGTCGATTATATACAAAAGTTGTTTTGGAATCTATAAGTCAAGAAGAAAGATGTGGTCCCCTTGGCTACTCATTTTCTTAAGGATGATGCAAACCTATGGTGGTCAAGGCTGTTGGGTAGTTGCTATGCTACTACGCCCCTTCCATCTTGGATGGAATTTAAGGAGTTACTCTTTGGACATTACTTGAAGAAGAGCACTAAGCAAAGTCTGGAGTAAGACTTGGAGAGAATGTGACAAGGAAACCGGACTACACAGTAGTACAAGAGAGAATTTCTCGTGTCGTTGGCTTGATCCCATTCGTGATTCGTGATGATTGGCACAAGGCCAAGATATTCGCGGAGGGTCTGCGGTAGGACGATTACTTTTCTCTCTTGGTATTATAACCTTCAATGACGTTCCAAACTTTTCGACTAGTGTCTCAAGCAGGCCTTATTGATATAGATTGATTTTGAGAAGGACTGCATTAAGCAAGTTCCTGTGGGCAAAAACAAAAGAAGAAGCAGCCTCATTTGGAATCTAAGGGTAGGTCTTCGAGTAGCAAAAGGCTACCCAAGCATTTGTGATCTCAATCAACTATCAGGAGCACATCGACTATCAGCTAATTGCTATGTGGCAAGTTTTGTGCCATTTGCAGTGGGAGACATTTAGCGATAGTCTATTTCTGCCGACATAGTGACTATTTCTATAATGCCCCGAACCGACTGCATGCTTAGATCCGAACTGCAACAATCAGCCAATGAATCTGAATGAAGAACCTCTGAAAACATGAGGCCTTAAATAGATTCAAAGCCACACTCACAAGTACCAAGCGATGAGAATCGTCTTGCTAGCCTTAGCCGACTTCGTGGTGAGCCGCACTTTATCCGCAACAGTTATCAGTAGAGAGCCTCGCTTTTTTTTCCGCTATATAATTATCACGCCCAGGCCCCAGAGGAAGCCTGCCCGGCACGTGCACAGACCCGCCATGTGCACAATGCACCGCCGGTGCACACAAGGCGTCTATCACAAAACAATCAATAAAGAGAAGGATAACATAATAATCAGAGCATGAGTAAATAACTATACCATAAATCAACATTTACTACAAGAAACAACAATAAATATAAACCTCTCATAAGATATACAATAAGTCAAGAATAGAAGTACATCTTATGAATTCAAGGTAAACTCTACACAAAATGATCTAATACACCTTTCACAACTAAAATAAAAGAAAGGTGTCCTGGGTCCACCTAAGTAACTCCTAGGAGGCTTTAGCTAGTCACAACCCGCTTGCCGCGATCCCTAACCTCTCCCGCAGTGAAAGGCTCTGAAATAACAAAAACAAACACATGAGGGTGAGAACTATTAAACAATAGTTCCCAATAGGTAAGCCGTCGAGAAAAGTGAATTACACTACTAGGTCAAACGAGGCAAAGTAGAAATAGCTAATGGTAAAGCATGAATAGAGTCAAGAATTAAAGGTTCTAATACTACTATGCCTTTAAATAACTATATTATTTAACATGTATAAGATATACACTATCACAGGTATAAGTATACAATGACTAATAATTATGTCCAAGTGTCATGCACTAGCTAGTTGTGATATACAACATTAAATTTAATTACAATTACCCAATCATCGGGGACTTACACAAGGATTGTCTCGACTTGAGCCGTGCCTAATGGTCCCGTGGTAGTCAATATTCCCCTCTAGGAATGAGCCTCACCCACAGCAATCCACATTGGAGCCCAATCCTGCACAGCAAGCATGATGTCGCAAAGGCTAACTCTAGAGTGCCGGCTTGTAGGGAGCGACCCTCACAAGCTTGTGCAAATAAGCACAATGGCCAACAAGCATAATCAACACGTAGGAATCTCACTCATGATGTCTAAAATATGTAATATCAACTAACGACCTAGAGGTCGAGTACAATGTCATAATGTCATCTCTACTTGTTCATCTTGGTTAAGTACAATATACTTAGCACTTCAACTAACCCTTTATATGCCATGTGTCATATTTTCCTTTATCTATAGCAAGCATAAATTATTGTCATGCAAGTTCAAGTCCAATAGTCCTACTAGTCGTATAGTGTCATTTTTGATATCACTACTTATCTCTAACGTGCATACCTATATTTACATAAGAGAAACTTGATATTACTATACAATTGCATGTGCTATACTCTGCATGTTATCATCATGGCCCTCTACTACATAGAGTATGTAAAGTTCATATATAATATGAAGATGACATATGTCCAAAAATTCTATAATGTCATGAATAGCATGAAAATGCATCTATTAAATCCTATAACAAGATAAGAGACATAGGAAAAGTTCACCCATTTCGGTGAGGTCAAACCCACCGGATACCCTTCGAAACTTGATCGTTTTTCCGATTGAAGTTGTCCATTAGACTTCTAGCACTCTACGAAAAATTTTCAAATGATTATAAGCTTTCAAAAAGCTTACCACGAAATTCACCAAAAATTAAAGAGAAAATAGATAAAAATTATCTTTGAGCAAGCAAAACTTGTCCAAAGTCCGAACCAAAGTGAAGGATCTTCAAATCCAACCTAAAAGAGTGTTCTACATCCATCAATTCAACTCCAAAAACTCAAAATCAAGAAATTCCAAAGTAAATCCTAGTTTCCTCAAAAATAGGTTTTCCTATTAAAAGTTCTTGCAAAACTCACAATCGGAGAGAGCAAGAAGATCACTAACCTCAAACAAGCACCAAACCAAGCTTCAAGATGCTAGGGTTGAAGTTTAATCCACAATCTTACTACTTCAATTCCAAGCTTCCTCCAAGGTCCTAGATACAAGTTTCAATCCTCCAAGGTCCTAAATACAAGTTTCAAAGAGAAGGATGAAGAAAAGAGATCAATCCCACGAATCTAAGGAGTGGAAATGAGAAGTCCAAGAGAGAGAGAGAGAGAGAGAGAGCAAGAACCCACATCTACTTCTCTCCAACCTCAGCACAAAGAGAGTAAATGAGGGGGATGAAGAGTTATACCACATGATGTAACAATATCCCCCTAAGCCCCTTAAGAACCCAAAAATTACTTAATGCACGAAAACAGTTTCTGTAGCATTGAGTACCGATAAATGAATTGGAGTACCGGTACTCGACAGTTCCGATACCAGGAGTCTAGTTCCACAAAATTCAAACGTTAGAAATTCTAGTTTCTACTGCGTTCCAGTACCCTCCAAATGTAGTACCGATAGTTGGCTTAGTACCGGCGGTACACACTCTACTTGGTACCGCAAAACCCTAGAGTAGCCAAATTCAATGCTCTAATGAGTTTCGGTACCTCAAGCCAGTACCAGTACTCAACACCAAAACTGCAGTTTGTAGATTTTGATGTCAAAAAACCCATTCTCATGCTTATTTAGCTCTAAAAATAGGTCGACACACTCCCGACAACCATTAAAATTTTCAGAATAGCTCAAAATGCCATTCTTTTACTGAAACCTTACGATTTGCTAAAGTTCACTATGCTACACTCTCCCTTCCTAAAAAGGAGTTTCGTCCGTGAAACTAGAAGTCAAATACTTCACGAGTCCATCCGAAAGAGATGGGGATAACGCTCCTGCAGCACACTCTCTAGCTCCTAAGTAGCGTTGTGCTCGTCGTGATTACTCCAAAGCACCTTTATATAAGGAATCTCACAATTCCGGAGTTTCTTCACCTCGCAAGCTAAAATCATCACAGGATGTTCCTCAAAGCTCAAATCCTCATGCAATTGTAATGGAGAGGAATCCAAAATATGAGTTGGATCAAAAATATACTTTCGGAGTGTAAAAATATGAAACACATTGTGTATTCCCGATAGGTTCGGTCGCAAGGCAAGCCGATATACTACCGGGCCTATACGCTCCAAGATCTCAAAGGGTCCAATAAATCAAGGACTCAACTTTTCTCGAATACCAAATCTCTTAATCCCTTTAGTCAGTGATACCTTCAGAAAAACGTGATCTCTCACTTGAAAGATATGGATCCCAAGAATCTAAAAGGTAAATAACACCTAGAGGGGGTGAATAAGTGTAAACGGCAAAAACAAAAATTCTCGATGCAAATAAAAACTAAATAGCGAAAAGTAAAATCAGCACACCGAGATTTAACGTGGGAAAACTCCAATCCGGAGTGAAAAACCCACGGGACCGATCATACAAAGAAATCCACTAAGAAAAACTTGAGTACAAGTGATTTAACGAAAAATACGACTCAATTTACCAAATCCTCGATGTAGATTGTCTTCGCCGGTCCTCGATCGATCGGACTCCTCCAACCGATCCCGCCGCAACTCCTTGCCGCGACAACGCCTCGACTCCTCAATGCGTCCACCGAATCCTCGGCCACACGCGAGTTCCACGTGCCAATTCTCCTTCAGGAGCTTGTAGAGAAGATGATTTGTGGTGATTTGATTACTTGGAAAGCACGTATAACATGAGGAAAAACCCTTCTTAGAACATCATCAATTTGATCCTCAAGGAACAATTGAATTGTAATCAAAGAATCAAATTGATGATCTAAGAGCTTGATATTTAAAACATAGATCAAAAGGTCCAAATCAAGTTTTTGAGTTTCTAAATGATTATCTTTCGAAGCATATATCATATGGGTACCCTCATATCATATTTATAGGTTTAGAAGACTTAGAAGCCGACTAGGATTGCAAAAAGCCAAGTTTAAAAACTGACGTCATCCTCAGGGACCAGTCCTCTCGAGGAGACCGGTCTTTGGGAGACCGGTCCCTCGAGTGGGAGACCGGTCCCTCATTGCGTGCCTGAACAAAAACGCCTTCGGGAACCGGTCTCTCATCCAGAGACCGGTCCCTCGCTGCATGACAGAAAAATCATCGATCTAGAACCGGTCTCACTTTTCAGAGGCCGGTTGCCTCAACTTTCCACTCATAGAGGACCCTCGGGGACCGGTCTCTCATCTTAGGGACCGATCCCAGAACACTAAAATGTTCAGATTTAGCTTTTTAATGCAATCGAAGTCTTCTAAACTTATTTTAATCAATTAAAATCACCATAAATGATCTATTCTTCATATCTGAGGTGCTGAGCTTTCCGAATGAATCTTTGATCTTCAAACTGAATCTTAGTTTCAAAACTGCGTGTTTGACTCTTCAAGACTCCATTCGACTTTATGAAATCCGCAAACCTAGAAAATCTTTAACATCACTTACAATTCCAATTCTCGCCAACGCTTATCAGCATAGCTATTCTATCTGCTCTAAGCTGAAATTAGTCATTCTTGTGCAAGGCGAACCTTGTTTTTCGCTTCCTACAGTACGTTGGAGCCCAAAACTAGCTTCTCACCTATTTCACTCCAATGAAAAGGTGATCGACATTTTCTTCCATAAAGTGCTTCATATGGTGACATCTTAATATTTGCTTGATAAATATTATTACAAGCAAATTCTGCTATAGGTAGATGTTGATGCCACCCGCCTTGAAAATCCAAAACACAAACTCGAAGCATGTCCTCTAGAATTTGGATAGTGTGTTCTGATTGCCCATCACTTTGAGGGTGGAACGCGGTGCTGAAATCCAATCGAGTGCCTAGAGGACAATCTCATCAAGGTACACTTGTGCAAGTTTTTCTCCCGTCTAAGTAGCGTAAATAGGAACAAAATGTGCTGATTTAGTTAACCTAACTACAATCACCCATATAGCATCATGCCCGGCTTGTAAGCGAGGCAAACCCATAACAAAATCCATAGTGATCCGCTACCATTTTCATACTTTGTAGCTTTCCTGCAAAAAGTTGATGCTCGGTTTTTACTTGTTGACAAGTTAAATTTCGGGCCACAAACTCGCCAATATTTTTCTTCAATCCGGGCCACCAATATTTTAACATGTCGAATTCCCAGTAGGATGTATCAAACTTCAGTCAAATTGACCAAAGTGTGGTGATGGACAAGATGGTGAGGTCCGTGAGTTGTTCCAAATGCTTCGGAATGGTTTGGATAGCTGCTTGGGACCTTAGAGAGCAAATCGAAAAGTTTCGAGACAAATGAGAGTGTTTTTGCTCTCAAGGTTCGGACCCTGGCAGCAAGGTCCGGACCCTAGTTGCGAAACTGTGAAAATTGCTCTTGGGGTCCGGACCCTGAGTGCAAGATCAGGACCCTGAACGCGCAGAAATTTTGGGTGGTCCAAAATATCAGTTTTGTGAGGGGCCTTGGTGCAAATGTCATTTGGGGGGGTTAATATATGGGTTCTATACCCTTAGCCCTCATTTCCCTCAGATGAGACCAAAGAGAAGAAGCTCTCTTTCTCTCTCTAGAACATTCTCTCACTCTCTACTCCCTCCCTTTCTTTTTTCCTCTCTCTACGGTTTGCTCCAAAAGTGGAGCTTGGGGGAGAAGGAAGCTTGCTTGGGAGTGAAGCTAGCTCTTGTGAAGGAGTTGAGGAAGAAACTAGAAGTTGAGGTGAGTTTGTGTGGTTATGAGCTAGGGTTTGGCTAAATCTCTTCTAGTTGTTGTTCCTAGAAGATATTATGTTAGATTGACTCATGAATCCCCAAGAAATTTGGGTATTTGGTGTTGGTATAAACCCTAGGGTTAAAAATGGGATTTTGTAAGGTATGAGATATAACATGGGTTTGATTTCTTGTAGCTATAATTGGAGTATAAACCGACGCGTTGGAAGACTCGGATTGAAGTTCCGACGAGTCTACGTCGAGTTGTTGAGGAAAAACCTCATTTCGGCTTTGTTTGCCGTGGGTCAAGGAAAATCGGCGACCATAAATCGTGGAACTTGGGTTTTAGCACTCCAGCATCCCTACGAGGTGGATGGTGCTATCCGAAACAGTTGGATTTCTCTTTACCTCTAAGTCATCATTTGAGTATGTATGTGTAGGATTCATGTATTGTAGGGTTAAATGGTAAACATGTTGATGCTTATTGCATGCTTTTAGTATAAAGATGCATTTGATTTGACAATAGAACATTGGACACTTGGAAACCCTATAGATGCATGAATTGAGATAAGAACCTAGCCAAGGTCGAAAACATGGTGACATTGTGACAAATGATTGAAATAGCACATTGTGGCATTGAATGCTAGTAAATGGAACACTTTGCGTGTTGTGGCATTAGTGGACATGGCATCCTCATGGCTTGTGGATTGGATCATACTCACCTATAGTCTTATGCTCGAGGGCGGTCGCTCCTTTTCAAGCGATGAGCTTCAGAGTGGTCATTACTGGGTCGTAGCGGTATCTCCCCATAAGACGGTCCCATCAGGTCGTAGCGGTATCTCCCTTATAGTAGGGATTTGGTTGGTGAGTTTTGGGGCTAAACCTATGGGTTAGCCAAGAGGATTGGGTGTTGGCAAAGACAATCTGCATGCATCATGAGCATCATATATATATTGTTTCATTATCTTTGCCCAGGCATAGTGGCCGCATTTGTTCAGAAATGACTATCTATCTATCTGTTTTCTTCTACTCATGCCTGATTCGACCTAGTGGAAAAGTCAGCGGGGTCGGCGGCCAAACCCACTAGGAACTTCTTGTAGTTCTCACCCCACCATTTGTACAGATCTGAGTGGAAGTGGGAAGGTCGAGGATTGCGGTAATGGCATAGCGCCCTAGATAGTGGACACCTGTACATTAGTTGTACCTTTATTTCATCTCTTGTATATGACGAAAAGGACGTATTTTGGGAGATAAAATTGTATATAAAGACAGATGTAAAAGATTTGTATTTTGGTTAGATGTAATCAAGTTTAGTGAATGGATGTAATAGTTAGGATTTACTTTCACTTGCTCTTGTTACTTGCCCTTGTGCAAGTCATGTATATGTAATTCTTCTTGGGCAATTCTTTGTACATGTTATGAACTTGTGGGGCCTTGGGCGGACAGAGGAAGCTCTTTCCGTTCGGCGTCTGTGTACGTGCCCGAACCGACCAAATTGGCGGTCGCAAGGCGTGACAGATAAGATTGTATTAGAGCATGGAGAAGTGAAAGTATAGGGTGGACCTAGGAAACCCTAGGACGGAAACCTTAAGGATTTAGGGACATGAGTGACGTGGAATCAACTTATAGCGAAAGCTAAGTGGATTGGGTTAGTTGTTAATATGTCTATAATGGTAATTAGGGACTAATCCAAATCGATATTTGTTCTCAACTCGAGAGGTTATGTTGGCGGCCAACATCATAATGCCTAGGGATGAGAATGGATCCACTTGAATGCTTTCGCCTAATTGGGTTCTATTTAGGTATGTCGTAGCGACATGTGAGCGTCGTAGGTCGAGTGACTGATGTGGTTGTTACGTTTCAGGAAGCGATGCCACGCGGTAGACTTCGAACAAGGTCGGGGCCTGAAGAGCCGAGTTTGACCCCCAAACAATCCCGGGCGAGCGGTGATGGGGAGCTCTATAAACAGTTATTCACACTTGTGGGAATAGTGCTACAATAGGCAGAGTCTGTGCAACGCTAGGAGGAACAAATTAAGCGGCTCCAAGAGGCCTAGGCACAGCAGTAGGCAGCGACAGCTCAGGCGGGCATCGAGTGACCTGCGCCTCCCTGTTGTGATACCAAGTACGACTGAGGGTGTGGCCGCGACGGCGATACCAGTTGCGGCACGATCTGCACCATCGATGGTGGCAACCGATTCGGGCACTTCAAATCCCGATGGTGTGGCAGTAGAGGCGGAGAGGGAGCGTGCACTCGCGGCCGTCGTAATGTTCAAGAAGTTTAACCCGCCAATGTTCGACGGGAAAAAGATTGAACCGTGGATGGTGGAGTCGTGGATCGACTCGATGGAGACACTCTTCAAGGATCTCTATACTTTGGAGAAAGATAAGGTGCACCTCGCCACGCACTGTTTGGAGAAGTCGGCGAAAGTGTGGTGGAAGAGGGTTAAGCGGAACCAAGCTTCTAACCTTTCGTCCATAGTTTGGAAGGAATTTTGGGGATTAATGTTTTCTAATTATTTCCCCGATAGTGAGAAGAAGAAGGTTCAGAATCAATTTCGGAAGCTAAGACAAGGAAATCACTCAGTGGGAGAATACGAGCGGGAGTTTTCTCAAATTATCGACTGTGTCCCTGATGTAGTTTGGGACGACAAGGATAGGACCGATTGGTTCGAGCGTGGACTTCGGCCGAAAATTTACAAGGTGGTGCGTATCCTCAAACTCACGACTTTTGCGGAGGTGTTGGATCAGGCATTGTGGGTAGAGCACGGCAATGCCTATGTGCGTGTGGAGTGCGAGTCTTTTGAAAAGGAAAGAGACAAAGGAAAGAAGTAGACCGCGAGTAGTACCGGGGGTCGGTCGAGTCCTAGGAGGCCCCCTCGGTATCCACGGTCGCAGTCGAGGAGCTGGGGACCCAGTCGATGTGTTATTTGCGGCGGAGATCATCGACCGTCGAGCTGCCCACAGTGTGGGGGGAGGTGTTATAGGTGTGGCCAGGTTGGACACATTAGCTAGGAGTGCCCAGGTGGACCATCGCCTGCCCCCTCAGTTGCATCAGTCCAGTTCGCCCGAGACAGCTCGCGGGACTGCTACCTGCTATGTCAGCTGGACGCTCATCCTTGCCGCGTCAACCAGAGGGATCTCAAGCGGCGCCGAGTGGTCGAGTTTTTGCTGCCCAAGTGGAGGAGCCTGCCGTAGCCGATGATGTCGTGGTAGGTATTGTTCTTGTAGAACGCAGCGGAAGTTTTCGGTTCGTACCTTTTTGCGGAAGCGATTCGGATTACAACTCGATGAGCCCGGATCGTCGAGGTTGATTCACGTGTCCTTTGATCGTCCTTGATTAAATCTTCTCACGTTCCAAACTCGCGATGGATCGAACTACAAACGAGCGCGATCGCAAATCCACCGTTCAAGTCCCTCTAGAATAATAGGTCAATGGAGGATGTGGTTTCTCTCTATTATTTTCTTATTCTCTCTCTTTTTCTGTTCTTTCCGTATATCGTTTCATGTGGGATCGCCCGTCTATTTATAAGGAATTCCAAAATCCTAATAGCGTTAGAGATAAGGCCAAATCGGTTATTATTTGTTATCCTAATATGATTAGATTTATCTCTAATTAGCTTTCCAATTTGAAAGCGAGATTAATCCTAATCCAATTAGATAACATAATATCCGTCGGATCGAACCCGCTTATGGGCGTACCCGATTCGATTTAACCGAATGCCAACATCTCCCACTCGCACATGACGGGATCGATGCCATCGTAACCACTTCCTCAACATCACACCACTATTAATTCTATTCATACAGGAAAATGAACAGTGCGACCGCCGAGTCAACCTGCATTTTGGGAGCTCTATACTAGAAACCGCATCCGGCCAGCATAGAGACATCAACCCTCAAAAAGAAAAAAATATTAGACTCGTGATGCCCTAGACCATTGAATTACATCAGGTTCAGCATCTCTAATCCCTCAAAGAGCCATGCTAACCGCAATTGCGCACATTATGACACTATACTCATGATTGTTTCGCTATACTGAAGCGATACAACCTGTCGACAATGAGTCAAAGTGTTTTAATGTAATTCAACTAGTCTTCCTTGAGCCCTCATGCCACTGAGTTGAGAACTGATTGCTTTCCCAGCAATGCCCCGTAAAGCCGCATCACTCATAGCCGTAGGTAACATGCCAAAGTAGCAACATCAATTCTTTCACTTAATGACATAGTCAAAAGTCACTAAGGGCATCTAACATATATGGGACATCGTCTCAAAATAATGTCCGTAAGAACTCACACGATGAGGAAGCAGGGATCCATTCACTCATCTTCTTTATTTAGTCGCCCAGCACATGTAGTATGAAATACATGCTATGACAGAGAATCCAATAAGCGTATGTCTTTCTCAATGTCATACGGATCTTAGCTCAGTCACTCCCAGAGTGTCTAGCCTGAGTTCTCCATTTGCTCGCTATCTCAAGCGTCAAACGGTGAGCTCACATCCGGCTCTCAATATGCAGGCCATACGAATCGTGGGACTTTTCGTATGCGGTCTCATTAATGACCTCATCTTGGTGCCAACCAAGGCGGCTTCTATTAATGCCTCAATTTTCGCTCGCTCTCTACAGCGCCGAAAAGAATGATTGCCCGTGTGAGAGGGCCAATCAGCCTGTGACATACTATCAATCAGTTTAATAATAATGCACGTGTACTAATTTTACCAAATATCTTTTCCAGAATAATAATTTGTAATTAAATAACCAAGAAATTACAAAAAAATAATCGACTGTCTACACAATCAAATCCGACGGAGTCCAAGAGCTTTAACATGAGCCCAAAAATAATTCTCTAATAACAGGCTTAGTTAAAGAATCTACAACCACACGACTCGTAGATATGTGTTCCAGGATTATTTTCTTCTGCGCCACTGCCTTCGAGTGGTCCAATCCCAGATTGGATTGAAAACGGCTAACCAAGCCCACGGCATAGCATATATCAGGCTGAGTACACATCATAGCATACCTCAAGCTCCCGACCGCATTAGCATATGGAATCCGATTCATCTTGTCCTTCTCTTCAGAAGTGTTAGGGCACTGTTTAAGGTTCAAACTCTCACCTTTAGCAATAGGAGTGTTAATGGGTTTGCAATTTTGCATCTGAAATCGTTCTAAACTTTTCTTAGGTAAGTCTCTTGAGACAGACCTAAAAGTTTCTTTGAACGATCTCGTAGGATCTTAACTCCGAGCACATAATTCGCTTCACCCATGTCCTTCATTTCAAAATTAGAGGACAGCCACGTCTGAGTGGCGACAATCATCTCCTTATTATT